>NC_088331.1:32450000-32680000 GCF_036884655.1 Musa acuminata AAA Group | reverse complement strand
TGATTCAAGATCGGATAGGATCTTGGATTGCTCTTTAAGATGTCATTTGGAATAAAAAAAAAAAAAAAGGAAGAAGTCAAATCCACGAAAACTGGAAAGAGGATGAAAAACTTTGGAAAATACATACAATCAAGCTTAAGGACAATTTAACATGCCTAGTTCCCTTCTAATAAAGTCAAATTGGTCTTCATTTAAGGCTTTTGTAAAAATGTCTGCTAATTGATGCTTTGTGTTAATAAAATTTAGAATGACATTATTGTTAAGGACATGATCGCATATAAAATGATGCCTAATGTCGATATGTTTAGTTCTAGAGTATTGAATTGGATTTTTGGTAAGACAAATGACACTTGTATTATCACATTTTATGGGAATGTTCTTCAAGTAAATTTCATAGTCTTCCAATGTATTCTTCATCCAAACAACTTGTGCACAACATGCACTTACAGCAATGTATTCGGTTTCCACCGTACATAGTGCAATTGAATTTTGTTTCTTGGAAGTCCAAGAAACAAGTGCATGTCCTAAAAATTGGCATGTTCCGGATGTGCTTTTTCTATCTATCTTGCATCCGCCAAAATCGACATTTACATAAGCTATTAAATCGAATTTATCGGATTTCAGATACCACAATCTTAAATTGGGAGTTCCTTTAAGATATCTAAAAATTCTTTTAATACTTTTAAGATGAGATAATTTAGGATTAGATTGAAACCTAGTGCAAAGTCCTACACTAAACATGATATCCAGTCTAGTCGTGGTGAGGTAAAGTAGACTACCTATCATTCCCCTATACGTTTTTTTATCAAAGTTTTCACCATTTTCATCTATATCTAACTTAGTGAAAGTACTCATAGGGGTGTTTATTGCTTTTGAACCATCCTTGTTAAATCATTTTAACAATTCTAATGTATATTTAGATTAATTAAGAAATATACCATCACTAAGTTGTTTAATTTACAATCCTAAAAAGAAGGTTAATTCACCCATTAGACTCATTTCAAATTCATGACTCATACACTTGGCAAATGATTCACATAGTGATTCATCCGAAGAACCAAAAATAATATCGTCAACATAAATTTGCACAATAAGAAAATTATTTTCAAAGTGTTTGATAAATAATGTATTATCAACCTTGCCTTTGGTAAAATTATTTAAAATAAGAAAAGAACTAAGCCTTTCATACCAAGCTCCAGGAGCTTGTTTTAAGCCATAGACAGTCTTAATCAATTTAAATACATGATTAGGAAGAAGAGAATTTTTAAATCTGGGAGGCTGTTCAATATACACTTCTTTGGAAATAAAACCATTCAAGAAAGCACTTTTGACATCCATTTGAAATAGTTTAAAATCATTACTACTAGGATAGGCAAGGAGCATCATAATGGCTTCTAATCTTGCCACAAGAGCGAAGGTCTCTTCGTCGTCGATACCTTCTTCTTGGTTGAAACCTTTGGCCACTAATCTAGCCTTGTTTCTAACCACGATACCGCATTCATTTTGATTGTTTCTAAAGACCCATTTAGTACCAATGGCTAAATGGTCACTAGGTCCAGGAACAAGCTTCCATACCTCATTCCTCTCAAATTGGTTCAATTCCTCTTGCATTGCAATAACCCATGAATCATCTTTTAAGGCTTCGTCAATATATTTAGGTTCAATTTGAGAAAGGAAGGCGGTGTTAGCACAAAAATTCTTGAAGGAAGAACGAGTTTAAACCCCTTTTGATATATCTCCTATAATTAGCTCCTTTGGATGAGGATGAGCATCTACAAACTTCCATTCCTTGGGTAAAGAAATTTCGGAAGAAGATACATCCAAGTTGCTATTTTGAGGAGGGGGTTCATTTAAATTCAAATTATCAAAGCCAAGATCATCATCAAAATCATTTTTCTTTAACTCAAAAATTTTATTAAAAACTACATGAATAGACTCCTCTATAACTAAGGTTCTTTTGTTAAAAACACAAAAAGCCTTAGAAACGGAAGAGTAACCAAGAAAGATGCCTTCATCATATTTAGCATCAAATTTTCCTAAGGCACCATTTACATTCAAAATAAAGCATTTGCAACCAAATACTTTAAAATAAGAAACATTTAGTTTTTTGTTATTCCATAATTCATAGGGAGTTTTTGATAGAGATGGTCTTATTAGAACCCTATTCATGACATAGGAAATCGTATTAACGGCTTTGGCTCAAAAATACTTAGGTAGACTATGTTCATTTAATATGGTTTTTGCCATTTCTTGTAAATTTTTATTTTTTCTTTCAACTACCCCATTTTGTTGAGGATTTCTCGGAGTGGAGAAGTTATGATTATATCCATTGGATTCATAAAAACTTTGGAAGTCACGGTTTTGAAATTTGCCACCGTGATCACTCCGAATTGATGAAATCATGAAGCCTTTTTCATTTTGAGTAACTTTACAAAATTTAGAGAAACATATGAGACAATCACTTTTGTAAGCCAAGAAATAGGTCCAAATGTATCTACTATAGTCATCGACGATTATGAAGGCATATTTGCTTCCTCCTATACTTGTTGTGTCAATTGGTACAAATAAGTCCAAATGGATCGATTGTAATGGTCTAGTAGTGCTAATTTGATATTTTGGTTTAAAACTGGTTTTTATTTGTTTATCTAGTTGACACGCATCACATACTTTGTTCTTAACAAACTTTATATTGGGAATCCCTTGTACTAACTCTCTAGATGAGATCTTAGCTATTAGTTTTATACTTGCATGGTCTAATCTCGTATGCCAAAGCCAAACATCATCATTTAAAGCGGAGAAGCATATTTCATTACTTAGTTCGTCATGGTTGATGGTATAGACATTATTTTATTTTAAAGTAATCATTGACATGTTATTGTTTGGTTTTTTAATAATACACACATTAGATTCAAATCTAACGATGTAACCTTTATCGCATAATTGAATAATACTTAAGAGATTATGTTTTAATCCATCAACTAGCAATACATCATCAATTGAAAATTTTAATTTATTACCTATGGTTCCCTTGCCAATGATTTTACCTTTATTGTTATCTCCGAAGGTGACGTACCCTTCTTCTTTGCTAGTGAGCATAGAGAAATGAGATGGATCTCCAGTCATGTGTCTTGAGCATTCATTGTCAAGATACCATCTCATGCTCCTAGCTTACAAATTTATCTACAAAAGAGGATGGTTTTTAGATACCCATTTGATTTTGGGTGCCTCAAAAATTGATCTACCAATTTTGTTATTCATCATTGAACTATTTATAGTTCCTTTAAGAACCCATATCAACTTATGTGTACTAACTTTCTTAAATAGACATTTGTAAGCAACATGTCTGGATTTACAACAAAAGTTGCATTTCAAACGAGGTGAAACATGTAATGTGGGTCCTTTAATGAAAGTGGTAGGATTTTGGTGAGATCCTCTCACAAAACCAATTCCACTTCTATTTGTGACGTGACCCTTGTTTGCAAGGATTATGTCCAATCCCTTGCTACGGACCTTAAACTTGTTTAAGATCCCTTTAAGTAGCAAATTTTTATTTTTTATTGCTTCTAAGTGTTCACACTTAGAGCATGGAGGAGTTTGAAGATTATCAAGCTTATTTTGTAGTAAGACATGCTATTTCTTTAATAGATTAAACTTCTTACTAATAGTTCTACACTCATCAAATAATTCATGAAAAGCGATAGAAAGTTCATCGAAAGATAAATTTTCATTAATTAAATCACATACCTCTTCTCCTAAAGTCATTAGCGTGAAGTTTGCCTTCTCTTTGTTGCTAGCTTTTTCACTTTCGGAATCACTTGAATCATCCCAAGTCGCTTTTAAAGCTTTCTTCTTCTTCGGTTGCTTCTTCTTGGCTTAGGGGCTTTCATTTTTGAAGTGCCCCGGCTTCTTGCATTCGTAGCATATTACTTGGTTCTTTTTATGTTTAAGTTTATTTTTAGTGTTATTTTTAAATTTATTTTTTCTTATAATTTTTTTAAAATTTTGAGTTAAAAGTGCAATGTCATCGTCACTATCCTCATCACTTGATGTTCCTTTCAAGTGGTCTTCTTATGATGTAAGCTCCATATCCTTCCTGTTCTTTGGAAGGGGGTTCTTGAGCTCTTCATGAGCATGACACGTCATTTCATAGGTCATTAGAGACCCAATAAGTTTTTCAAGAGGAAATGTTTTAAGGTTCTTGGCCTCTTGAATGACCGTAACTTTTGGATCCTAACTCTTTGGAAGGGATCTTAAAATTTTAGTTACTAGTTCAAAGTTAAACAAACGTTTACCAAGTGCCTTGAGTCCATTGATGACATCCGTAAAACGGGTGTACATGTCTCCGATGGACTCACTTGGTTTCATTCGGAAAAGTTTGTAAGAGTGCACAAGAATGTTGATTTTGGATTTTTTCACTCGGCTAGTGCCTTCATGAGTGACCTCAAGAGTTATCTTAATATCAAAAACCGAATCACAAATTGAAATGCGATTAAATTCATTCTTATCCAATGCACAAAATAAGGCATTCATAGCCTTTGCTTTTAAAGCAAAAACCTTCTTCTCCGATTCATCCTATTCACTCATTGAAAGAGAAGATTTTTGAAATCCATTTTTGACAATAGTCCAAAGCTCGAAATCCATAGAAATGAGGAAGATCCTCATTCGAGTTTTCCAATACTTGTAATCCGACCCATTAAACATAGGCAGACATATAATGGAATGACCCTCATGCATGCTGGAGTAAGCCATCTCTCTTGGGTATTAAACCAAATATGAGAGTGAGCCTACCTCTAATACCAATTGTTAGGATTAGAGCGGCACTAAGAGGGGGGGTGAATTAGTGCAGTGGATTAAAACTTATAAGTTTAAAAATGATTTCGTAAATGCATAGAGATTTCGATTCGACAAAGAATGACTTAGTAAAAGTAACTCGAGTAAAGTAAGGAGATGAAAACCAAAAGCTTGCTGCTTTGTAAATAATGATTTTAGAAAGGTAAACACTCACACATTCAAGGAACACACCAATTTAAAGTGGTTCGGTCAAATGACCTATATCCACTTGCGAAGCCTTCTTTGATGAGGCTCCCAACTTCCACTAGTAAATCACTTTGAAGTGGAAGGACAAATACCTCTCTTACAACTTTTTATAAGTGGTTCATACTCTTACAGATTTTCAAAGAGAAAGAGGGAGGTGAACACTTAAGCTATTGAAAACAAGACTTGCTAAAGACTTTGCTAAGGCTTTATCTCAATCTCTAACTTCTTAAAGGTTATGTTCACTACTGAGAATTGAGGGGTATTTATAGGCCCCAAGAGGATTCAAATTTGGGCTCCAAATTTGAATTACTTTTGGGTTTCCCGGTGTTGGCGATGCCACCGCCTGTTAGTGGTGGTGCCACCGCCTAGTGTTTGACACTGACAGTGTACTAGCGGTGCCACAGCCGGAACTCTCAGGTTCTGGGCGGTGCCACTGCCCAGTCCGGCGGTACCACCGCCCAGTCTGGCAGTGCCACCGCTTGACCTTACGGATCACTGGTTGGGCTCCTAATTTGGCCCAAACCAGTCTATATTAGAACCTAGTTAGCCCCTAACCAGGTTATATGATTATCCCTTAATCCTAACCCTAATTACATACAAACTATGAAATTAAGACATAGTCCTAAGCAAGTTTTTAACCTGCAATGTCGAGTTTCCTTCCGGCAAGTTTTTCGGCGAACTTTCGGCGGACTTCCGATACACCCTCGGATTTCTTCCGGCAAACTCCCAATAGGCTCCCGGTATTGTTACGAGTTCAGCGAGTCTTTGGAAAGTAGTTGAACCTTCTCGGTGATCTCCGCGAACCTCCGACGATCTCTCTGGCAGACTTCCGAAAACTTCGGCAAGTCCCCGATTTCTTCTTGGTTGGTTCCGTCAGCACTTCCGACGAATCTTTGGACTGTCGGCAAACTCTCGAAAATCCATCAAACTTGACTCCGGTAAACTTGCTTTATGTCTTCAAGCTATCGTAGTTAATCCTACACACTTAACTCAATAATATAGATTAGATCAATTAACCCATCAATTGATTTCATCATCAAAATCCGAGATTCAATAGAGACAACCTTTTACAACCCTCTTTTATAAGGTATCCCTCTTACACCTCCCTTAGAACTCTCTCTAAGCTTTGGGAGGAGAGAACTCAACTTTCTAAGGTGTATAACTTTAGAATCATAGGGTTTTGCTCAATATTTCTTGCTTATCCATGTAGGAATAGCTGGGGTATTTATAGGCCCTAAATAGATTTAAATTTGGAACCCAAAATTCAAACCCCTAAAATTTTAAGATACAGGTGGTACAACCGCCTGCACTAGGTGGTACCACCACCCAGATCGGTAGTACTACCGCTTCACATAGTCTCAAAGACTGTGCCATAATGATTTCACCTATTTGGTCACTGTTTGTGCCTTTCTCTTAGCCCAACATAGCCTAAACTTGGCCCAACTGTCCTCTAATTGGGTTGGCCCAATTCTAATCCCTATTATGTGCTAACTATGAATTTTAAGACATTTACTAAGCTAAACAAAGTTCGTAAGTCTAGGTTTCTTCCGGTGAGCTTCCAATGATCTTCCGGCGAACTTCCGACGATCTATCGATAATGTTCCAGCGAACTCCCGGCAAGCTCCTGGACTTCATGATGATCTTCTTGGTGAGTTCCGACGAGCTTCTTTGGCAAGCTCCGGGACTTCTCGGTCAAGTCCGATAGAACATTCGACAAACTATCATGGACAAACTTCTAAATAGGATGTTTGATGTAATGCTTATGTATGTTCGTGTCTTTTGGTATGTTCATGCTTTGCACAGCATATAGAGGGATGGCCGAAGGCTTAATAATCCCATTTTAGTTGGGTTTGGTGGCCACTTTTGGCTTGTAAATAAAGGTTATGTCATATGGACACTTGTGAGAGATTTTCGATCTATAATAGATCATTTTGACCCTTTGTTGTGCAACTGTTCAGAGCTTGTAAAGTCTGTTTGTAATTTGCATTGTCTATGAAGTGTTTCATGGAATGTTTGCTTGTAGATCTTGAGTGAGGCGTTCTCTCTAATCTGTTTTCTCTTTTGTAGGTCCTAAGGGACCATGGGAGGCTTCGGGGAGGCTGACCTTTGCGGATGGACACGTAAGGGTGCCGCACGACTTAGGCAAAACCAGCTAAGTCCATGACAGATGGTATCATAGCGGGACAAGCACTCATAGAAACACTTAGCATGCAAACGTGGGGGACCTAGAGGGGCTGTGTTGAGGGTAGTCAGTACACGCACAACCGTTTGGGGGAAAACGGGCATGGAGATATAGGGAAAAGGAGTCGCTTGGAGGAGCGAGCATCTGAGAATGACATTCAGAGAAATGGCCAACCCTTCGCTCAAGAGGCACCACGAGAACAAGCAAGCATGGAAGAATGTGGAGCGCACAAAAGTTGGGATGGCTGAGTTTGAGCTACGGCTCAATGTTGACAACTATACTTGATGGTGCTCAAGACAAGCGAGGTGCTTGGTAAAGGATAAGACCATGCAAGGTGGAATGAGTTTCTTAGTGACCGAAAGAGTTGTACAAAGCTCACAAAGGTGAGGGGAATTACTAACTCAAAGAATTCGGTACTTATGCATGGGCTTGTATTCAGATGATGGAATGTTCGTGGTCATACCAAGGCGACCGAAACTCGGCGCCATATAGCATTGAAACTTTCTCTTCGGCATGTGAAGGATACGTCCATAGGAGGTTGAAGTGTGCAATGAGTTTAGCATGTTGCTAGGTCTTGAGTGGTGTAGCGGGGGCTGTATTGACATAGAGTCGTAATCTAGCTAGTACGTTTGCAAGAGGCAGGATAATGCACAGTTTGTTCAGCAAATCAGAGTAGTCCAAGGGGATGGTGGTCTCTAAAACAAAGAGAGATGTTGCTCCAATGGGACAGTTATCCAGGTTGGATAGATCCTGATTTCTCCAGAGGGAGAATCATGTGGGACAGACCACACATGTTGAGGAGGAGTACCTCAACAAACAACAACTCTACGAAGCTCAATGGACCGAGCAAGCGACGAGGAGTCATCGCATGATCTCGCTTGAGAGAATGCATTGGTGGATGCATTGCGAGATTAAGTGGGGGAGCAACCCAAAACAACATAAATGAAGGCACACTTGGAGTCGATATGGAGATCGGACTAAAGGTAGGGCTGACCCATGGAATGGTGGGTGGAAGGGCCACCATCAACTCAATGCAAAATTGAGGAGCGAAGCAACTTGGGTGTAACTTAGCGAAGTACCCAAGCCGCATAAAGAGAGCCAGCATAGAAGATAGAACATGGAGTGGAGGCATAGTGCTTTCCTTGGACAGAGGTCAAGGATATGAACTCTTGTAGAGGTAAGAGTACGATCATGTTGTTCCATGGGCCCTTCATTCTAACGGAGCGGACTCATCTTGCATAGTGCCAAAGACGAAGGGAGCTTCTGGGCACATGCACCTTCTCTCGGAGAAGCATTTGATGGAGGAACCAAAGTGACTCAACTTACGGAGGTGTAGTTGAGTTCAGAAGGTCTTGGCACAAGGCAAGAGGATGTGGAGGTGGGTACTCTTGAAGAATATGCCATAGTGTTGCTAGTCAAGTTGCTAGGCAGGAAGCGGTGCGTAGCGGAGATTGTGCTGGTAAGGGCAGAGGCTTAGGATCTAGACAATGGTGCACCATTTTCAGTGAAGTCGGTGGACTTCGGGAGCTATTAGGCGACGGACTGTCTTCGAGCAGTGCTTCATCTAGGTATGATCCAAGAGTGGGTGGATGAAGGTTGATTGCCAAAGGAGCAAACAAAATTGAAGGTGGAAGAGACCCTGTGATGTATTGGCAGAGGCCACACATGGAGGGATCACAATTCGAGTTCATCCCACAAGGATCAGAATGCAATGGAGATGTCATCAGGAGGTGACATGGTGCAGCGGATCGTGGTGGAACAGTTCGTGGCAATGCGATACACATGACATAGTCCCGTGAGGGACTAGATCATATGGAGGTATGATCGGGAGCTACTTGAAGCTCCACTTCGGTGAACAACACGATGGCAAAAAGGGCTATGGATTTAAGGAGTGAAGGCCATGGTATCGTAGAGGCGGGTCTTCTGTGCGTGCATTGAATTTTGCATCAGATGAAAGCCTTGGTCATCAGCATATAGGGGTTGTGTTCTACCAAGGAAAAAGTTTGAATGCAAGTACCAGAGAGTCTCGGGGGAGGGACTTGATCATGCAGAGGTATGATCAAAGTAGTTGGAGAGTTGGACTACTTCAAAGCCCATATTCACTTAAGGGAGCCCGGCAAATCAAAGGACAAGGTCGAGTAAGTGAACGTTGCTACCAAGGAAGCTAAGGAGAACAAAATCGGTGCAAACCCTATAACATGATGGCAGAGGCCATGCATGGGAGTTGTAGTTTGTCTTTCCATCGATCGAAGAGAGCTGCATGGAGAACATAGAGGTGTTGAAGCAGGGGGTTAAAAGGGGCGAGGAAGCGACGAAGAGTCCAGAGGGACTTAGCTACCCAAAAGCAAGCATCAGTTAGAATGGAGGTGGACTCGGATGAGTGCCACAGAGATATATCTACTGATCGTGAAGAAAAGGGATGCAGATACGAGGTGACGGATAGTAGGGCCATAGGCATGGCAGTGCCATGGTACCGTAGAGGCAGGACTTCTGTGAAAGTCATTGATCCCTTGCTCTCATGGAGGGAGAGCGCTTGGTCGTGAAAGGGGCTGAGGAGGCGGAGCATGCAGAGGCAAACTCCAAGTACCGAGACAAGGCTGAAGGGCAGAGGCCAAGGAACTTCGTAAGACCGGTGTCAATGAGCTTCTCATCAAGATAGCCGAAAGTGAAGGACTTCGGGTCATGCAAGAGTGCATGACCAAGGAACGAAGTAGGCAGTATGCGGTACTGTACCTTTGCTACTCAGTGGAGTAGGTGGTTGGGTTGATGGAGAAGACGGTACAATCCCAGAGGCGACCAAAACTACTAGAGACTTACTCCATGTTGGGGTGAAAACTTCCTGCATTCCAGAAGTTTGATGGCATTGAGAAGGTGAATCATAGTAACTAACTCAATACAAGGAGTGCAAACACTTCAAGTGCTTCAAAAGTGTGAGCAAAGAGCAGGCGAAGGCCAGTAACCAGCTCGATGCATAGAGTACAACCTCGAGGAGGGGGGCAAAGTCAAGTAACCTTTGCCTTCGCAACTCTTAAGAGAATGGGCAAAACCGAGTACCCCAATTCTCTTATCTATCCAGCAGAGGAGCTCTGCACAAGTTCAAAGACCCTTCGAAGATAATAGAAGACAATAGTTGTCAAATCCTCACCAACGGTGATCAGTGGTATTGAGAGTAGATTCTCCGCTTCATTTCCCAACGAAATGCCAATCGAAAGTGGAAGTGATACGAATCTACTTGGAAGTGACAACTACGTGAAAGAAGCGTTAATAGGCAAATTTTGTGGAGGAAGGACTCAAAACTTCAGAAGTTTGCGAGGCAATGCTTGTTAAAGCTCCAACAAGTATCCACCCAATTTAAGTAGCATGAGGCATTTGAGAGACTGGTGCATAGTAAGGATGGTCTTTTTCTTCATTTGGAGGATCCGCAGGAACCAATAGGGATCAACACAACTCAGCCAACCCCACACTAGAGTCAGAGTCATTAGCGAGTTGAAGCAGCATGACAGATCAAAGGTTTGACTACTCAAAAACAGCAACGGAGAGCAGTTGGGAGCCAGGAGGCGCATTGCAGCTGGAGTAGAAGATTGAAGACTCAGCAAAGGTAAGGAGTTGTAGTGTCAACAAAGGCTTCCATGAGGACGTCGAAGGAATAAGTGGGGGAGAATGTCATGGACAAACTTCTAAACAGGATGTTTTATGTAATGCTTATGTATGTCCGTATCTTATGGTATGTTCATGCTTTGCACAACATGTAGAGGGATGGTCGAAGGCTTAATAGTCCCATTTTAGTTGGGTTTGGTGGCTGCTTTAGGCTTATAAATAAAGGTTATGTCATGTGGACATTGTGATAGATTTTTGGTCTGTAATGGACCATTTTGATCCTTTATTGTGTAACTGTTCAGAGCTTATAAAGTCTGTTTGTAATTTGCATTATCTATGAAGTGTTTCCTGGAATGTTTGCTTGTGGATCCCAAGTGAGGCATTCTCTCTAATCCGTTTTCTCTTTTGTAGGCCCTAAGAGACCATGGGAGGCTGACCTTTGTGGATGGACATGCAAGGGTGCCGCACGACTTAGGCAAAACCAGCTAAGCCCATAACAAAACATCTGGACTTCCAACGAATTCTTGAACTCCCAACAAAATCGCGTTCTTGACTCTGGGACTTTATTTTGCTTTATTCCTTGTTATCATAGTTAATCCTGCACATGTAAAAATACACTTCGATCTAAACAATTATTACTAAGTATGAATCATGTTATCTAGCATGTCATTGGTCCATTGACGCTTCGTCCGATTCTTTGATGCATCATTCTCTCTTGCAGCCTATTGCCCAATTGGCCAGTTGACCTCTGCAACTCCAATATCCTTGGCGTAATTTTTGCTCTTCTTAGCCCGATGCCCGAATCCATGACCCAAAGCCTTCTGTCGATACGTCATTCGATCCTCCAACTAGACGTCCAATTTGCTGACATGTTCCACCGGCCCAAAATGATTCTTCCTGCTTTAATTGTCTCATCCTAATCGAAGCATCCTGTGTCACTCAAAATGCAAATCAATTCATAAACATGTATCAATTAGTTTCATCATCAAAATATGAGATTCAATAGTCGGAAGTTCGCCGGAAGATCACCGGAAGCTCGTTGGAAGAAACTGGACTTACAGACTTGTTTAGCTTAGGAAATGTCTTAGAATTCATAGTTAGCATATAATTGAGATTAGAATTGGGCCAACCCAATTAGGGGCCAATTGGGCCAATGTAAGAATTATGTTGGTGTTAGAACCCTTGCAGATTCTAAACTTGGGGTTGATCTCTTTAGGGGATCGGCCTCCTTGGAACTCTATAGGGGTTCCTCCCTCTAAGTTGTTGCTCAAAGGCTGCAGAAAAGATTCATCTATTGCTTAAGAAAAGAGAAGGAATCCATGGCTATTTATAGGGCTTCTAAACCCTAACTCCTAATAGGACTCCTACTTAAGACTCTTACTTCTAACCAACTCCTAATAGGACTCCTACTCAAGACTCCTATTCCCTTACAACTCCTAATTCTTTTCTAAGAAAAAACCTCCTATATGAATGTCCCTCTCAATTAGGACTCTCCTAGCTAGAGTCCTAACAGAATGTCCCTCTCAATTAGGACTCTCTTAACTAGAGTCCTAACAGTTTTACATGAATGTCCCTCTCAATTAGGACTCTCCAAGCTAGAGTCCTAATAGACCCGCCCTCTTAAAATCAGCCTTGTCCTCGAGGCTGATGATTCATGAATTCTAGGAATTTGATCTTCAAGTCATCATAGTTCTTCTAAGTGGCATCTTCTATTGGTAGGTTCGCCCACTGTATTAGCACTTTATTAGTGGGTCGTCGTCGTCGAGTCATGATCCGTTGATCAATAATGACACTTGGCTAGGTCTGGAGTTCTCTTTGGGTAGTCATATTTGGTGGGTGGCTTTGGGTTGTCTCCAAGCACATATTTAAAACTTTCGTCTGGCTGTTGGTTTGTGGGTGATATGTCGTACTCCTTTTCAATTTAGTACCCTGCATATGGAATAACTTTGTCCAAAATCTACTCTTGAAGATGCAAGTAGAATTTGTCACAAGCACAATGCGTCCCTTATAGCATAATTCTTTTGAGTCCCGATTGTAATGAGCCACAAAGCTTGGTGCTTCCTCTAATTTTTTTTGTATCTTATTGGTCTCCGAATCTTCCTGCCATTCCATCTTAATATCCTCAAGGAAGTCGCTGGTTGGAAGTAAAATGACCAAAAATTCAGCTTGCTCAGATAGCTGCGAAAGCGCATTTGCAACAACATTCTCTTTCCACCTTTTGTAAGTTATTTCATAATCAAATCCAAGAAGTTTGTTTACCCATTTTTGCTGCTCGGGGGAAGATATCTTCTGCTCCAAGAGATATTTTAGGCTTTTATGGTCGGTCTTGATTTGAAAGTATCGCCTGATCAAGTACGATCTCCACCTCGTTGCTGCGTGCACAATGACGAGCATCTCCTTATCATATGTTAACATGTTTTGATAGGGGGGAGACAATGTCTTGCTAATGTATCTGAGTGGTTGACCATCTTGCATGAGAACGTCTCCCATTCTGTCTCCAAATGCATCGGCCTTAATGATGAAGGGTCGGTTGAAATCTGGTAGCGCTAGCACCGACATCGTCGTTATGGCTGCCTTAAGTTTGTCGAAGGTAGTGGAGGCTCTGTCCGACCATTGGAAGACATCTTTTTCTAGTAAGGAAGTAAGTGGTGCACTGATCTTTCCATAGTTTTTCACGAACTTACGGTAGTAGCCTGTTAAACCCAAAAAGTCATATAGCAATTTTATGTTCCTCAGGGTAGGCCAGTTTTGCATTGCTTCAATTTTGAAGGGGTCCACCATCACACCTTCCTCTGATATGATATGCCCAAGATATTTCACCTTTTGTCGAAGAAAGTAAAAATTCGTAGTGGTTGTTGTGTGTTCGAAAGGCGGTTTTCGGTATGACTTCTTCATACACTCGTATTTGATAATACCCGGATCGAAGGTCCAGCTTTGTGAAGATTTATGCTCCCTTTCATCTAGCAATTCATCTGCTATTGGAATAAGGTATTTGTTCTTGATAGTTATGCCATTGAGAGCTCGGTAATCAACGCATATTCGCTATGTTCCGTCCTTCTTGTGTACAAGTAGCACCGGTGAAAAGTAGAGGTTGCAACTTGGCCGAATAACTCCTGTTTCAAGCATCTCTTTTAAAATCCTTTCTATTTCATCATTCTGGAGATGTGGATACTGATATGGCTGAGCATTTGCTGGAGGTTTGCCTGGAAGAATCGTTATATAATAATCATGCCGGCGGGTAAGAGGTAGGTTGCGCGGTTCGTCAAATATATCTAAAAATTCAGCAAGCAAAGGAAGTAGATTTGGATCTTCAAATTCTGTTGACTCTCCCTTAGTTTGCTGCTCAAGTTGTACCAAAAAGCCATTGCATGCTTTATGCAAAACCTTCTTCATTTGTTGTGTGCAAATCATCGTTACGTCGCCCCCATGTTTCCCGTGCAGTATCACCTGTTTCTCCTTACTGTAAAATTTCATAATTAGTTTCATAAAATTCCAAGAAAAATCACCTAATGTTGTCAACCATTTAATTCTGAGCATGGCCTCATGATCATCAAGAGGAAGAAGGAAGAAATATGCAATTATCTCTTGGTCCTGCAGCAATAGTTTCTCCTACGGGCGCTTACGATCACACTTCAAAATCTGTCTGTCGGTGACCTTAACATCAAACCTGCAGCGATTCTCGATAGGTAATGCCATTCGGATAGCAACCTTACTGTTTAGGATATTATTAGTGCTGCCCGTGTCGATGAAAACAGTGATCGATTGTTGTTTGAGAAGGCCTCCAACTTTCATCGTTTGCGGGTTTGAGTAGCTAGCTAGTGCATGTACCGTAACTTCGGTCGGTTGTGGCTCTTCTTCTGCATATTCTTCTGCATCTTTATGTTCAATGCTCTCTTCTGGATATTCAATGATATTTTCTTCTACTGGTTCAATGATAAAAAATCTCCCTTTACTACAGCGATGCTCATGGCTCCACGGCTCATCGCAATGCCAACATAACCCCTTCGCAGATCGCTCCTGAAGCTCTTCTCTTGTTAACCTTTTTGGTGCAGGGACTCAGTCAACAGTAGGGGGGGCTAAGGGCTTCAATATTGCTGGTTGAGGAGTGACCCTAGTCCTTCGAGCTTCATGGTTCAATTTCTCCTCTTGATGTCGTGCGAAAGAGATGGCTGCCATCAGCGTGTACGGTTGTCGCGCTTTAACTTCTCCTCGGATCTCCGGCTTCAAGCCCTCAATGAAGGTCCTCAATAGCTATTTTAAGACCAATCACAAGTTTGATTAGATAACCTTTCAAACCTAGTTTGGTACTCCTGAATGGTGGAGGTTTGTCGGATCTTTGCTAGTTGTTCGTCAATATTCTCGTAATCGGTTGGTCTGAAGCAAATCAGCAGTCCTTCTTTGAATTGTCACCATGAAAGGACTCCATAAGTATGTTCAAACCAATCAAGCCACTGTATAGCATCCCCTTCAAGATGTATAGCTGCAATTTTCACCATAGATGCATCCGCGGTTTTATGGTACCGAAAATATCGCTCCGCGTGTGAGATCCAACCAATCGGGTCTCCTTCCCATCTAGGGAAATCCACTCTTATGCATGGATAGTTGGGGTTGGTCATAGAGCTTCCCCTCTCTTGGAAGTCATATATTTGGGCTTGGTGTGATTGGGCAAAGCTCTCTCCTTGATATGATTTCTTCGGGCTTAGTGGTCGGCCCAATCTGAGTTCAGTAAAGAGCATCCGAATCTTATCCTCCATTCGTGCCTCCAAGGCTTCGAATTTAGCATTGATTACCTCCTTAGATGCCATAGTATATGCCCCCAAATCTATGATGTTAAGATCTCTCTTTTGTTGTTGGGTTAAAGGCATGTATAGGTTGAGAGAAGTGATGGTTGAAAGGGTTGGTGGATTGGTGGATGTAGGCTGCGGTTTAGGCTGGTTTTGTGGTTGTTTTGGGTGCAGTTTGAGGGTGTGGTTTGACAGAGTTTTAGGGTTGTGGATGAAAGTTTTGGATCTGTGATAGATGGTAGCAAAGGTTTGATAGAAATCAGTGGAAGTTGCAGCAAGTATGTGCTGTCTTGTAAGAGTAGAATTGTCGTCGAAGAAACAACGGTTTCTCGACGTAATTTCCACCAAAAACTTGAGAGAATAGAGGAGGGAATTGATAGAAAAATCACAGTTTATATGACAGCAAGGATATCTAATTTAATCAAGAAAATTTCGGCAGTATAACCGCAAGGAAATTGGTGCAAGTTGCGATTGCAGAATTCTCGTCCAAAAATTTCAGCGGGTTACGATGAAAATTTGTAGCAACATAAAATCATTTTTAGAGATGAATTTCTTAATATATCAATCTTAGATGGAAGCCAAGATGATCTATGAAGTGTATAAGAAATTTCATTCAAAAAAGATTGCAAATAGAAGGGTTAAGGCAACAATATGTGGCTGAAATTTTCTGCAGCACAGATTTTTAGGTATAGCAGATTGAACGTAAAAGATCAGTGGTTTATATTGAGAATTTTTTGATGAAACTAAAGGAAAATCTACTATTAGGAAGTATCAAAGCTATCATAAAAATTTTGTAAAGATTTGGATAGAAACAACGTAGTATCAAGATAAAAAAACAGTGGTATGCGACTGAAATTTTACAGTGCAGATTTTTAAGTATAGCATATTAGACGTAAAAGATCAATGGTTTATATTGAGAATTTTTCGAAAAAACCAATGGGAAATCTGCTGTTAGGAAGTGTCAAAGATGTCATAAAAATTTCATAGAAATTTGGATAGAAAAAGCACAGTAGCAAGATCAAACAGATGGTGCTATGCGGCTAGAATTCTGCAATGTATCTTTCGTCGTAGAGATGAAAACTTTGTGATGAAAGGTTTATGCAGCAATATAGGAACATTTTTTTTTTTTGGATTTTCGAATAAGGATAACTAAATTGCAGCAGCAGTAAGGTAGGAAACCAGAACCCGTTGCAATTCACGGGGAGATCAAAGGATGATTTGTAGTGGTGGAGATGACGGTGGAATTTGGCGACGATCTTTTAAGCAATTGTGGGAATTGCTTTGGGCGGTTGTGGAGGGTTGATGGATGGCAGTGGAAGGGCAGCAAGATGCCCAGAACGCTGCTCTGATACCAGGTGTTAGAACCCTTGTAGATTCTAAACTTGGGGTTGATCTCTTTAAGGGATCGGCCTCCTTGGAACTCTATAGGGGTTCCTCCCTCCAAGTTGCTGCTCAAAGGCTGCTGAAAAGATTCATCTATTGCTTAAGAAAAGAGAAGGAATATATGGCTATTTATAGGGCTTCTAAACCCTAACTCCTAATAGGACTCCTACTTAAGACTCTTACTTCTAACCAACTCCTAATAGGACTCCTACTCAAGACTCCTATTCCCTTACAACTCCTAATTCTTTTCTAAGAAAAAACCTCATATATGAATGCCCCTCTCAATTAGGACTCTCCTAGCTAGAGTCCTAACAGAATGTCCCTCTCAATTAGGACTCTCCTAACTAGAGTCCTAATAGTTTTACATGAATGTCCCTCTCAATTAGGACTCTCCAAGCTAGAGTCCTAACAGTTGGGACAAATAAAAGGGCCCAAACAGTACCTCAAGAGGTGACACTATCGTGGCACAGTCTCCGAGACTATGTCAGGCGATGGTACCGCCCAATGTAGTGTTAGTGTCAGATTGACACTAGCGGTGGGACCACCCAGCACAGGCGGTGGTACCGTCCGAACCTAGGAAACCTGGGATGAGATGTTTTTAGGCTCCAAGTTTGAATCAACTTGAGGCCTATAAATACACCTCTCATCCTTGGTTAATAAATACAAACATAGAGAGTTTAAAAGTGAAGAAATGCTGTTGCAATCACTTGAGAAATCCCCTCCTCTAGTCTAAGTCTAGAATTCCGTTTAGGAGGAGTGTGTGTGCTTGTAAAGGTTATCTCCTAAACCTATAAAAAGGAGAAGAAGGGTGTAAATGGTGGTTGGTCTTCGCCTATTGAAGGAAGACCGATAGTGGATGCCGGTGGCCTCGACGGAAGAGAATTGACGAAGTGGATATAGGTCACGACGATCGAACCACTCTAAAATCTGGTTTGCATTTTACTTTGAGCAATTTATCTTTACTGCAAACCTCTTTAATAGCTTACTGCTTTCAATACATTTTACTACTACACTAATTCACCCCCCCTCTTAGTGCCGACTCTGTTCCTAACAGGTTTTACATGAATGACCCTTTTAATAAAACTCAATTAGGACTCTCCTATCTAGAGTCCTAACAGACCCACCCTCTTCAAATCAGCCTTGTTCTCGAGCCTGACGATCCATGAATTCTAGAAATTTGATCTTCAAGTCGTCATAGTTCTCCTAAGTGGCTTCTTCTGTTGGTAGGTTCGCCCACTGTATTAGCACTTCAATAATGGGTCATTGTTATCGAGTCACAATTCGTCAATTAATAATGGCACTTGATTGGGTCTGGAGTTCTCCTTGGGTAGTCATATTTAGTAGATGGCTTTGGGCTGTCTCGTTTTGTCCCAACTTGAGCTTTAAACATGACACATGGAAGAATGGATGGATTTGGGAGCTAGCAAGTAAGTCCAATCTATATGCTACCACTTTGATGCACTCCAAAATTTGGTAGGGTCCATAGAACCGAGGTGAAAGCTTCATAGATGCTCTTATTTGGATTAACGTTTGCTTGTATGGTTGGAGCCGTTGGAAGACCCAATCTCCTACTGAAAATTCTCTTTCGCCTTTGTGTTGATCATATTATTGTTTCATCCTTGCTTGAGCTGCAGTGATATTATCTTTTAGCAACTTCAGTATTTTGTCTCTGTCTTATAGTTCCCTGTCTACTTGTTCTACTTTAAATGTGCCCAACACATATTTTGGGATCATAAAGGGAGGTCGGCCATACATAGCCTCATAGAGAGTACATTTTGTGGATGAATGCTAAGTTGTATTATACCACCACTCACCCTAGGGAAGTTACTTTGTCCACTATTTTGGCTAGTCACTAGTGAAGCATCTAAGGTATGTCTCCAAGCACCTGTTCTCCACTTCAGTTTGGCCGTCGGTTTGTGGGTGATACACCGTACTCATTTTCAATTTAGTGCCCTGTATTTAGAATAACACTGTCCAAAATATGCTCGTGAAGACCCTATCATGATCACTTATAATAGATCTCGACATCCTATGTAATTTTATAATATTCTCCATAAAGATTTGAGCAATGCTAGAAGCAGTGTAGGGATTACAAACAACGCAAAAGTGAGCATATTTTGTAAGGTGATCAACCACGACAAGAATTATACCTTTTCCTTGTGATGAGGAAGCCCTTCAATGAAGTCCATTGATATCAGTCCATATTGAGTTCAAGATGGGTAAAGGTTGCAACTTTCCAGGACTTGCCACCGTCTCACCTTTATGTCATTGACATATATCACATTGTGCCACAAATTTAGTAATAATATTTTTCATCCATACCCAATAAAAATTTTACTTAATTCTCTTATAGGTTCTAGGGAACCCGAAGTGCCTGGTCATAGGTGTGGAATGCATCTCTTGAAGGATGGTCTTTATGCAAGTATAATTTGGTATAAACACAATGCATCCCTTATACAGCAATTCTTTTGAGTCCCAACTATAATGAGCCACGGAGTATGATTGCCTCATCAAATCTTATGTTCCAACTTTAGGAAGCTTACTTTAGTCCATAAATGGACATAAGCCACCTACACACCTTATCTGGGCAATCCTTGAATATGAATCCCTCAGGTTGTATTATATACACATCATCCTTGAGGTTGCCAATGAAGAATACGATTTTCACATCCATCAGTCAAACCTCATAATCATGGTGTATTGCAATAGCTAATAGAATTTGGATGGATTTTAGCATGGCTACGGGTGAGAAGGTTTCGTCATAGTCAACACCTTGCCTTTGACGATAGGTCTCTACTTTTCCATCTACTTCGATCTTATTTTTGAAGATCCACTTGCAATCGATGGGTACAATACTCTCGGGTGCATCAACTAGGTTCCAAACCTTGTTAGAATACCTGAAATCCATCTCAGAATTCATGGCTTCTTATGATAGAACCCCAGAGGAATTCTATGTAGATTGATCTTTGAGGGAGATCACTCCTTGGAACACTATAGGGGTTCCACCCTCCTAGAAGTTGGTTAAATGGCTACAATTGTAGATAGATCTTATTCCCAAAGAGATGGAAGCTACATGCTTATATAGGGCTCCAAACCCTAGCCCTAGATATTGCTTCCTAAGTGAGTTACCTCTTTTGCCTTCAACCCTAACCAACCAGCCCAATAAAAGGGAGCGACGGCTAAGAAGCACAAAGACCCAAATATAAACCCTAGCTACTCTTTTTTATAGGATAGAGGTGGTTAGATGGGGTTTATTACAATCTCATAGGGTTTTATTAGTTGCTTCTTGGTTGAGTAGGACCCCAACCCTACTAGGGTCCTATTAAGCTCACCCTCTCCAAATCAGCCTTGTCCTCAAGGCTGAGGTTCCATGAACTCAAGGAACTAGGTCTTTAGCTCCACATGTGATTCCCATGTGGCGCCTTCAGGTAGTAAATTATTCCAATGCACTAGTACTTCAGTAGAGGGACATTGGCGATGCATCACAATTCAGCGGTCGAGGATGACTTGTGGTTGGGCTTTAATATCTCTATCATCAGTGGTGTTGGGCAATTGAATCTGGGGTGACTCGTGTTCTCCCAACTTGAGCTTCAAGCATGACATGTGGAAGACAGGGTGAATTTTGGTATCCTCAGGCAATTCAAGTCTATACGCCATGGCTCCAATACACTTTATGATCTGACATGGCCCATAAAAACGTGGAGATAGCTTCATGGAGGCTCGTGTTTTGCTGGAGAGTTGCTTGTATGGTTATAGGCGAAGATAAACCCAATCTCCTACTAAAAATTCTCTTTCGCTTCATCATGTATCGGCTTGTTGCTTCATTCTGGCTTGAGCGGTAGAGAGATTATCCTTTCCCAGTTATAGAAGTTTGTCCCTGTCAATCAATTCTTAGTCGACCTGATCTACCTTGGCTGAGCCAATTACATACTTTGGAATCACAAGGGCCAACCGACCATACAATGCTTCATAAGGGGCACATTTTGTAGATGAATGATATATAGTATTATACAACCATTCAGCCCAAGGAAGCCATTTCGCCCACTCCTTTGGCTGGTCACTGGCGAAACACCGAAGGTACATCTCTAAACACCTATTCACCACCTCTGTTTGGCCGTTAGTTTATGGATGATATGTTGTGGTCATCTTGAGTTTGGTGCCCTGTAACTGAAATAACTCGGTCCAAAATTTATCGGTGAAAATCTTGTCACGATCACTTACAATGGACCTTGGCATCCCATGCAGTTTAATAATATTTTCTATAAAAATCTGGGTAATACTAGCTAGCATTGTAGTGATTTGGCACAGCACAAAAATGAGCATATTTCGTAAGTCGATCAACCACTACGAGAATTGTGCTTTTACCTTTGGAAGGTGGCAGCCCTTCGATGAAGTCCATGGAGATGTCAGTCCACACCGAGTCTGTTATGGGTAGTGGTTGTAGCTTCCCTGGACTTGTCACTATTTCACCTTTGTGCTATTGACATACACCACATTATGTCATATATTCAGAAATAATTTTTTTCATCCCTCTCCAATAAAAAATATACTTCACTCTTTTGTAGGTTCTCAGGAATCCGGAGTGCCCTATTGAAGGAGTGGAGTGCATTTCATCCAGGATGATTTTAATGAAGGGGAGTCGAGTAAAAGCATAATACGACCTTTGTAGCGTAGATCCCTCGAATCCCAAGTGTAGTGGGCTATTGTACTTGGATCCTCCTCCACGTTTTTTATGATGTTGCTGATCTTTGGATCATTCTTCCATTCTTCCCTAATATCCTCGAGGAAGCCAGTGGTAGGAAGGGAGATAACTACAAATTTAGCTTGCTCAGGTAGCCATGAGAGTGCATCTACAACAACGTTTTCTTTCCCCTTTTTGTAAATAATTTCATAATCAAATCCTAGAAGTTTGGTTACCCATTTTTGCTGCTCAAGGGATGATATCTCCTTCTCCAAAATATACTTGAGGCTTCTATGGTCGGTTTTAATTTGAAATCGTCAGCCGATCAGGTAGGGTCTCCACATCGTTACCGCATGCACAATGGCGAGCATCTCCTTATCATATATTGACATGTTTTGATTGGAAGGAGACAATGCCTTGTTGGTGTATGCGAGTGGTCGACCATCTTGCATGAGAACGGCTCTAATTTCGACTCCAGATGCGTCGGCCTCAATGATGAAGGGTCGGTTGAAATCTGGTAGCGCTAGCATCGGCGTCGTCATCATGGCTACCTTAAGTTGGTCGAAGGCAGTGGAGGCTTTGTCTGACCATTGAAAAACATCTTTTTTTAGGAGAGAAGTGAGGGTGCACTTATCTTCCCAGAGTCCTTAATAAATTTTTGGTAGTAGCCTATTAGTCCAAGGAACCCTTGTAGTAATTTCATGTTTATAGGTTTCGACCAGCCTTGTATTGCTTCAATTTTTGTTAGGTCTACCGCCACTCCTTCTGATATTATGTGCCCAAGATACTCTACTTTTTGCTGGAGAAAGCTGCACTTTGGCTGCTTAACAAAAAGTGAATTCTCTCAAATGATCGTCAAAACAACTTGTAAATGCTGAAAGTGAGTCTCAAGAGAAGGGCTATAAATGAAAATATCATCGAAAAATACCAGCACAAATTTATGAAGAATGCTCTAAAAAATATTGTTCATGAGACTTTGGAAGGTTGAAGAAATATTAGTGAGTCCAAAAGGTATTACCAAGAATTCATAATAGTCGTCATGTGTGCGGAATACAATTTTTGGAATGTCGTCTTCATATACTCGAATTTGATGGTAACCGGATCGGAGGTCCAACTTTGTGAAGACTCGAGCTCCTTTTGACTCATCAAGAAGTTCATCCACTACTGGTATTGGGTACTTATCCTTGACGGTGATGCCATTTAAAGCTCAGTAGTCGATGCACATCCGCTAAGTTTCGTCCTTCTTGTATACAAGTAGCATCGATGAGGAATAGGGGCTGCAACTTGGCCGAATCACCCATATTTTAAGCATCTCCTTTATAATATTTTTAATTTCATCCTTCTGGAGGTGAGGATAATGGTACGACCGAGTGTTCGCTGGTGGTTTGCCCGGAAGGATTGGAATCTGATGGTCATGTTGTTGAGTAGGAGGAAGACCACACGGCTCAACAAAAATATTAGCAAATTCAACAAGCAATTGGATGAGATTTTGATCTTCAATTTCTATTTTCTTCCCCTCTGGTTGCTGCTAGAGATGCATCAAAAAGCCACCATTTACCTTGTGCAAAACCTTCTCCATTCGTTGGGTCAAAACGGTGGTTACGTTGCTTCCGCGCTTCTCGCGTAAGATGATCTGTTTGCCTTTGCAGTAGAATTTTATAATTAATTTAGAGAAGTTCCAAGAGACACCATGTAGCATCATCAGCCATTCTATGCCAAGCATGGCCTCATAGTCATCAATTGGTAGGAGGAAGAAGTTGATGATAATTTCTTGGTCTTACAGTAATAATTTCACCTACGGACATTTTTCGTCGTACTTTAGGATTCCTCCATCGACAACCTTTACATCGAACATGCTATAACCTTCGATGTAAAGCATCATCCAAGCAGCAACCTTACTGTCTAAGAAGTTATTAGGGCTGCCTGTGTCGATGAGAACAGTGATCGATTGTTGTTTGAGAAGGCCTCCAACTTTCATCGTTTGCGGTTTTTGAGTAGCCGGCTAGTGCGTGTATCGTAAAGTCGGTCAGTTGTGGCTCTTCTTCTGCATCTTCTTCTTCATGTTTAAGGCTCTCTTCTGGATGTTCAATGACCTCTTCTTCTATTGGTTCAATCATAAGAAGTCTCCCTTTTTTTACAGCAATGCTCATGGCTCCATGACTGATTGTAATGCCAATATAACCACTTCACAAATCGCTCCTGAAGCTATTCTCTTATCAACCTTTTTGGTGCAGGGGCTCGGTTGACAATGGAGGGGGGCTTAGGGCTTCAGTATTGCTGGTCGGGGAGTGACCCTAGTCCTCCGAGCTTCATGGTTCAATCGCTCCTCTTGAAGTCGTGCGAAAGAGATCGCTACCATAAGCATGTACGGTTGTCGCGCTTTAACATCTCCCCGGATCTCCGGCTTCAAACCCTCAATGAAGGCCCCCAATAGCTATTTTTTAGACCAATCATGAGTTTGATTGGAGATTCAAATCAGGTTTGGTACTCCTAAATGGTAGAGGTTTGTCGGATCTTTACTAGTTATCTGTCAATGTTTTCGTAATCGATTGGTCCGAAGCGGATCAGTAGTCTTTCTTTAAATTGTCATCATGAAAGACTCTATGAGTGTGTTCAAACTAGTCAAACTACTGTATGTCATCCCCTTCAAGATGTATAGCTGTAATTTCCACCATAGATGCATCCGCGGTTTTGTGGTACTGAAAATATCGCTCCGTGCGTGAGATCCAATCAATCGGATCTCCTTCTTCCCATCTAGGGAAGTCCACCCTCATGTATGGATAGTATGGATCGGTCATAGAGCCTCCCCTCTCTTGAAAGTTATCTCTTCGGGCTTGGTTTGATTGGTCAGAGCTCTCCCCTTGATATGATTTCTACGGGCTTGGTGGTCGGCCCAAACTGAGTTCGGTAAAGAGAGTCTGAATCTTATACTCCAATCATATCCTGAAGGCTTCAAATTTAGCATTGATTGCCTCCTCATATGCCATGGTATATGCCTCCAAATCTGTAATGTTAAGATCTCTCTTTTGTTATCGGGTTAAAGGCATGTATCTATTGAGAGAAGTGGTGGTCGAAAGGGTTAGTAGATTGGTGGATGTAGGATGTGATTTTAGGCTTGAAAGCATGTGGAAGTATAGCAAAAGTAAGAATTCTATTTGCAATAAAGGTAAATGGCAAGAAATAAATGCAAACTAGATTTTTATAGTGGTTCGGTCGTCGTGACCTACATCCACTCCGTCGATTCCTTTTCGGTTGAGGCCATTGGCATCCACTAACAATCTTCATTCAATGGAAGAAGATCAACTATCCTTACAACTCGATTCTCCTTTTGACAGGTTCAGGAGAGAACCTTTACAACCCCTTTTTACAAAGCTTCCCTTACACTCTCCCTTAGAATGGTCTCAAAACTATAGGAGGAGGGACTCGACACTTTACAAGGGTTTTCAACTTTAGAAATATAGAGTTTTTTTTATCACCTTTCTTTCTACTCCATGCAAGAATAGCTGGGGTATTTATAGACCTCAAATGACTTCAAAATTTGGAGCCAAAATTTAAATCCCTGAAATTTTGGGGTACGGGTGGTACCATCGCCTACACTGGGCGGTACCACCGACTGCAGCTTGACACTAGGTGGTACCATAGCCCAAACTTGGCCTAAATGACCCCTAATTGAGTTGGCCCAATTCCAACCCAATTATGTGCTAACTACAAATTTTAAGACATTTACTAAGCTAAATAAGTCCGTAAGTCTAGGTTTCTTCCGGTGAGCTTTCGATGATCTTTTAGCGAACTTCTGATGATCTATTAGCAATGTTCCAGCGGACTCCCGACAAGCTTCTGGACTTCACAATGATCTTCTTGGCAAGTTCTGATGAGCTTCTCTGGTAAGCTCCTGGACTTCTCGGTCGATTCCGATAGAACTTCCGACAAACTCTCGAACTCCAAACGAAGTCTCATTCTTGACTCTGGGACTTCATTTTGCTTTATGCCTTGCTATCACAGTTAATACCATACAGTTAAAACCTATTTTGATCTAGATAATTATTATAAAGCTTAAATCATATTGTCTGGCATGTCATTGGTTCATCGATGATTCATCCGATTCTTCGGCCAGTTGTCCTCCGCAACTCCAATTTCCTTAGCATAATTTTTGCTCTTCTAGGCCCGATGCCCGAACTCATGGCCCGAAGCCTTCTACGGATATGTCAACCAATCCTCGGGCTCGATGTCCAATCTTCTAACATGTTCCACTCTGGCCCAACATGATTCTTCCAATTTTAATTGTGAAACCCTGATTAAAGCTTTTTGCGTCACTCAAAACGTAGATCAAATCATAAACAATATCAATTGGTTGCATCATCAAAATCTAAGATTCAACAATCTCCCCCTTTTTGATGGTGACAAGCAATTGTTGACACGGTTAATGATTTTAATGATAAAAAACTTTGTGTTTCTAAAAGTTGAAAATCCTTGTAAAGTGTAGAGTCCCTCCTCCTAAAGTTTAGAGACTATTCTAAGGGAGAGTGTGAGGGAAGCTTTTTAAAAAGGGGTTGTAAAGGTTATCTCCTAAACCTGTCAAAAGGAGAATCGAGTTATAAGGGTAGTTGATCGTCGCCCATTGAAGGAAGATCGTTAGTAGTTGCTAGTGGCCTCGACCGAAGAGGAAGGGGATGATCACTTCGAGGGGATCAGCCTCCTTAATCGCTTCGAGGGGATCGACCCTCCTTGATCGCTTCGAGGGGATCGACCTCCTAGGGTTTATCAAAAGATAGAATAGTATTTTTCATAGATAACTGAATAGAAGCAGTTACATCCCTATTTATAGAGTTCCATCTAGAGTCCATCAGGACTTGAACTCTAATAATAAATAAATATTAAATAAACCTCTACTTGACTCTAACTGAACCAAACCGACTCAATAAACAACTGGACTAAACAGACTTAATAAACATTATTCAAAAGCTCAGAAAAAGGGTCCTAACAGTTCCTTCCTCTTCAAATCAGCCTTGTCCTCAAGGCTGAGCAGCATCAATCTCGGGGAGCTTCTCTTTCAGCACTTTAGCCATAGACTATATGCAACGCATCACAACCCGTTGATCAAGTAAGTATGGTCTCCACTTTTTGATAGTGTAAGCAATAGGTCAGTCTTTTAGTGTAGTAATCGTTGCATGAGACTTTTGGCCTTTTATAATCAATTTTATCTTTAAACCTTTGCTATCACAAGTGAAAATCCATCCATCAACGATCTTTACTTCGAATCTGTCATAGTCTTCAATGTGGTGGGCCAATCGGTCAATAGTCTCACTGTCCATAAAATTGTTAGTGCTACCAGTATTAATCAAAACTATAATAGGCTGATGCTCTAGAGTTTCGACAACTTCCATAGTTTGCGGGTTAAAGTAGTCGGCTAATGTATGCATTATATGTACGGTAGGTTCAACGTGTTCATTAGAATTTATACCTTCATGATTGGAGTCCAACTCTTCTGCTTTTGGTTCCTCTCCAATTGGCTCAATCATCATATATTGCCCTTGTTTACATTGGTGCTCCATACTCCACTTTTCATCATAGTATAAACCCTTTGCTGAATTTTTCTTGAGTTCTTCTTGGGTTAGTCCTTGGGTGTCAAGGCTTTGGTTGGGAATAGATATGGTGGGTGGCTTACTGATCATATGGTGGTTGTCACTTCTATTTCCATGATTTTCCCTATTGATTTTTTTCTAATGCAGATATGTGAATGAGATCGCAACTATCATAGTGCGGGGTTGACGAGTCTTAACTTCACACCGGATCTCTAGAATAAGCCCTTCAATAAATGTATCCAGAAGTTATCATTCCGACCAATCTCTAGCTTGATTTGACAATCTTTCAAACATACTATGATATTCCAACACTATAAAAGTTTGACAAATTTTGGCGAGCTGTCCATCCACCTTCATCTATGAGCAGATTGTGGCACAATCTTAGGGCCCTTTTCCAATATTTCCAGATCTGTGCAACGTAGAACTTGAGCTCCCATCTTGTTGAAATTTGCTGAGGCTCTCTAGTAGGTATTTTTTGAAATCATTAAGTGTTTCTTACAGTCGGTTCTCAATTCTGATTTCCAATGATTCTATTTGTGATTTCATTGAGTTATCGGTGGCTATTTTGTAAGACTATAAATCTGTAATCTCAACTCCTGTTTCTGGTGTCAAGACTAGGGCATAAATCACTGCCCTACTCGGTGTTATTGTTGTGATGCAATCGGTGGTAGCACTATTGGAATGAAGGGTTACTGCAAGGATGTGGGGATGTAGCTGCGTTCGCTGCATGGGAGGCAACGATGCTTGCTATGGTCGCTGCGTGGAGGGATCTCTACTACTGAGGGCTGGGAGACAGCGATGGTGGCGCGATTGGGGCAGCACCGCCAAGGGCTCGCCGCTACGATGGCTGTGACGGTGCAGATGGAAGGCAACATTGCTCTATCTCTATCACACTGCGGAAGGAGGCATTGGTGAGAGGCAACGATGCTTGTTGCAGTCACTGCGCGGAGGGATCGTTGCTGCTGAGGGCTGAGAGGTAACGATGGTGGTGCGGTTGGGGGCAGCGTCGGCAAGGGCTCGCCGATGCAGTGGCTGCAACAGAGGAAGAGTTGCTGCCCTGTGTTTTTGTCACTATGTGAGATGAGAGCGCCAAGGCTGAAAGGCGACGGTTGCGATTGTTGTGACCCAAGGAAGCAATCGCCGAACAGCCAGGTTGAGGCTCGGTGATGGCAACCAACAACTACAGTAGCGGAGGTAGAACAAGAGGGAGGTGGCGTTGAAGCGATCGGGGTTGAGGCTGTAGTGGTGGCAACTGGCGGCTGTGGCAACGATGCAGAGCAAGGGGGCTACAGCAATGGTGCAGAGCGAGGGGGTTGAGGTGAAGGCTGCGGTGGCTGGCAGCAGCGGTGGTGGAGAAGGAGGCAGCGAGGGTTGTGACTCTGTTCCTACAACCGTTGCAACGAGGGGTTGCGGCAACCGGCGGTTGCGACCCAAGTGGGGGGGGGGGGGGTGACACGGCTAGGGTTGCAGTTGGGAGGCGGGCGGCGGTGATCGAGCGGCCGGGAAGCAGCGGCGGCGGTGGAGAATGAGTTGTCTTGCAGCGGTAGTAGGGAAGAAGGGAAGTAGGGGCTGCGGCAACCGGTAGCTGCGGTTGTGACCCAAGGGGGGGGGGGGGCACGGCTAGGGTTGCGGTTGGGAGACGATCGATGGTAATCGATCGGCTAGGAAGCAGCGGTGGCGGTGGAGAAGGAGTTGCCCTACAGCGGCGGTGGAGAAGAGGAGCAAGGCTGCGGCGGAGTGGGACGCTGGCAACGTCGTCTCCTAGCAGCGGTGGTGGCTCGGGTGGGAGGCGACGGTGGACTCTGGCCGGAAGTGGGGCAGAGTCGGTTGCTAGTTGGAAAGCAGTGACGGGCAACGGGTGGGCTGGCCGAAAGCAGGGGAAGCAAGGGTGCGTGGCTACGGTTACTGCTGCTTCTTTCTTTCTTTCTTTCTTTTTTTTTTTTTTTTTTTTTTTCTTCCAAAGATGAAGATAACTGCAGCAAGGGGGCAGCAACGATGGTGGCGGTTGCTGGTTGGGCAACAGCGACGGCGGTGGAGAAGGGGTAACGATGGTCGCTGACCAAGATGCAGAGGTTCCTTCTCAGTTAAGAAGGATCGGCGTTCGTGGCTACCGGCCTCACCCTTCCTCACAAATTTTTTTTATGGAAACACTGTAGCGAGAACGCCAAGGATCGCTGCTCTAATACCAAATGATAAGACCCTAAAGTCGTATCGTAAATAAAAAGAAGAGAAAGGGGATGATCGCTTCGAGGGGATCGGCCTCCTAGGGTTTGTCAAAAGACAGAATAATATTTTTCATAAATAACTGAAAAGAAGCAGTTACATCCCTATTTATAGAGTTTCATCCAGAGTCCATAAGGACTTGAACTCTAATAATAAATAAATATTAAATAAACCTCTTCTTGACTCTAATTGAACCAAACTGACTCAATAAATAACTAGACTAAACAGACTCAATAAACATTATTCAAAAGCTCAGAAAAAGGGTCCTAACAAGGAATCGACGGAGTGGATGTACGTCACGACGATCGAACCACTATAAAAATCTAGTTTGTATTTATTTCTTGTCATTTACCTTTATTGCAAATGAAATTCTTACTTTCACTACACTTCCGCATGCTTTTAAGTAAAGCATTTCCGAGATCGGATTTTATCATAAAAGAAATTTCAAACCGATATTTTTATCCACTGCACTAATTCACCCCCCTCTCTTAGTGCTGACTCGTTCCTAACAATTGGTATCAGAGTCCCGTTATTTCTCATTTGGTTATACACCCAAGAGAAATGACTCTTTTCGGATTTCAAGAGGGCTTTTATATCATTCATCCTCCCATATTTAATGGGATGGACTATACTTATTGGAAAACTCGGATGAGAGTTTGCTTGCTTTCTATCGATTTGAATTTATGGAATATTGTCGAAAACGGTTTTAAAAAGTCTTCTACACCAATTAAAGAATTGAATGATTCGGAGAAGAAAACTTTTTCTTTAAATGCTAGAGCTATGAATGCTCTCTTTTGCACTTTAGATAAAATTGAATTCAATTGAGTTTATATTTGTGAAATGGCTTTCAATATTTAGCACACTCTTGAAATCACACACAAAGGCACTAGTAGAGTTAAAGACTATAAAATAAATAGTTTGATATGTGATTTTGAATTATTTCGTATGAAGCTAAACGAGATTATTGGAGATATGTACACCCGTTTTACGGATGTCGTCAATAGTATAAAAGCTCTTGGTAAAAGTTTTCAAATTTTGAACTTATGAATAAAGTTTTACGATTACTTTCTAAAAATTGGGATTCTAAAGTAACGACAATACAAGAATCAAAGGACTTGAACTATTTTTCGATTAAAAAACTTATTGGATCTTTGATGACCTATGAAATGACTTATGTGGTACTTGAACTTGAAAATAACTTTCCAAATAATAAGAAGGATTTAGCACTTAGAACAAATGAAGACCACTCGAGCGAAAGCTCAAGTGATGAGGAACTCGAACTTCTAACTATAAAATTTAAAATGTTCATTAAACAAGAATTAAAAAATAAAAATAAACTTAAAAAGAAGTTGCCAAAGAAGAAGAGAGCACTCAAGGTGGCTTGGAATGAAACGAGTTCATCCGAAGATGAAGAACAAACCGACAAATGCAAGGTGGCAAACTACACCTTAACGACTTTTGATGACGAGGTAACCAAACCCTCTTTGCCTTATTTTGAAATTACTTGATGCTTTTTTTATGAGTTATTTTTAAATTATTTAGTAAATAAAAAATATACATCATGCTTCTTTTTCTAGCTAATTTTGAAAATAATAATGATAATTGCATGTTTTATGAAAATATAATAAAATATTAGATTTAAATCTAATGATTTATCCTATATATGTTTTTAAGAAATAATAATAATAATGTGTATCTAACTTGAGATTTTCTTGTTTGAATCAAGATTTCTTACTCTTTATTTTCATATGATTCTTGCATTTTGTTTAAGAGAAAATTTTCTATACGAATTATGTCTTTTGGTATTCACATGATCTTCTCTTTCATGATATGATTTTTATAATTCCTTGTATTCATTAAGTATATCTCAACACCAAAATTCTCCTGATATTCTTCATGTGATGATATGAAATTATGCATGAAATACTGATGAATTTATGTTGATGCATACAAATGAGAAGTTATGATCATGCATGGTAGGATGTAATGTAATTTGACATTTTGATACCATCATGATTTGAATTATTTATAATTTGAAATGATGCATGCAATACTATGATTTGTTGCTAAAATGATGCATCATGAATACTTGAGTATCGTGTATGATATGCCCATAGTGTTGATTTATTTTTAGTATCATGCATGAAGTAAGGATGGAATGTAAGGTTTTGAAATTATGTATATTTTAATTTGAAACTATAATGATGCATAATTATACTGAAATAAGATTCATATTTTACCTTTGTCATGATTTGAAAATTATTGTAAAGGGAAAAAAAATTACAAAATTATTTTCTTCCCTTCTTTTTGATAGTGACAAAGGGAGAGAAAGAACTAGCTTGCATGTTCTAAAATGATGTAAAATTTATTTGCTTGCTTGATGTAAAACTTGCTATCTTACTAGCTTGCATATCCCAAGTAGAAGCAAAATTACTAACTTGCACTTCTCAAAAGAGAAGAAAGAACTTACTATCTTGAACATCACAAAAAATTGCTAGCTTGCCTATCTTAAAAAGCAAAAGTGCAATCTTTATAATCTTGCTGTAAAGTGATAAACAATTTGCTAGCTTGTATGTTACAAAATTTGCATATCTCTAAAACTTGCTAGTTGCACTTCTTCATTTTGTTGATGACAAAAGGGGAGAAGTTATGTTAATGATCATGCATGGAATGATGTATTGAAAATTTGATTATGCATGATTTTACAATCACATGTTGCAAATATTCATGATGAAATATTTCTTTGACTTGAATTCAATTTGAATTCAAGGTTCTATCAATATGGCATATTGATAGGGGGAGTTAAAGTTAACTCCGTCAACAATTGATTGTCATCATAAAAAAGGGAGAGATTATTAAATCTCATATTTTTATGATGAAACCAATTGATATTGTTTATGATTTGATCTGTGTTTTGAGTAACGCAGGAAGCTTCGATCAAGGAGAGACAATTAAAGCAGGAAGAATCATGTTATGCCGGAGTGGAACATGTGAGAAGATTGGATGTCAAGCTGGAGGATCGGTCGACGTATCGGTCGATGTATTAGTAGAAGGCTTCAGACCATGAGTTCGGGCATTGGGCCAAGAAGAGCAAAAATTGCACCAAGAAAATCGGAGTTGCGGAGGTTAACTAGCCGATTAGGCAATAGGCCACAAGAGAGGACGATGCGCCAAAGAATTAGACGAAGCGTCAAATGAACCAATGATATACCGGACAACATGATTCAAGCTTTGTAATAATTGTCTAGATCGAAGTAGGTTTTAAGTATGTAGGATTAACTATGATAGCAAGGCATAAAGCAAAATAAAGTCCCAGAGTCAAGAATGAGACTTCGTTGGAAGTTCGAGAGTTCGTCCGAAGTTCTATCGGAATTGACCGAGAAGTCTAGGAGCTTGCTAGATAAGCTCATTAGAACTCGCCAAGAAGATCATCATGTAGTCTAGAAGCTTGTCGGGAGTCTGCTGGAATATTGCCGAGAGATCATCAGAAGTTCACCGGAAGATCGCCGAAAGTTTACTAGAAGAAACCTAGACTTACGGACTTATTTAGCTCAGTAAATGTCTTAAAATTTGTAGTTAGAACATAATTGGGTTGGAATTAGGCCAACTAAATTAGGGGCCAATTAGGCCAAGTTTGGGCTGTGGTAATGCCCAATGTCAGGCTGTAGGCGGTGGTACCGCCCGTACCCCGAAATTTAGGAGATTTGAACTTTGGATCCAAGTTTTGAAGTCATTTGAGGTCTATAAATATCCCAGCTATTCCTGCATGGACTAAAAAGAAAGGTGATAAAAAAAACTCAATGTTTCTAAAAGTTGAAAACCCTTGTAAAGTGTAGAGTCCCTCCTCCTAAAGTTTAGAGACCATTCTAAGGGAGAGTGTGAGGGAAGTTTTGTAAAAAGGGGATGTAAAGGTTTTCTTTTGAACCTGTCAAAAGGAGAATCGAGGTGTAAGGGTAGTTGATCTTCGTCCATTGAAGGAAGATCGTTAGTGGATGCTAGTGGCCTCCACCGAAGAGGAATCAGCGGAGTAGATGTAGGTCACGACGACTGAACTGCTATAAAAATCTAGTTTGCATTTATTTCTTGCCATTTACCTTTATTGCAAAAGGAATTCTTACTTTCACTACACTTTTGCATGCTTTCAAGTTAAGCATTTCCAAGATCGGATTTTATCATACAAAGAAATTTCAAATCGACGTTTTTATCTACTGCACTAATTCACCCCCCCTCTTAGTGTTGACTCATTCTTAACATATTGGTGGATGTAGGCTGCAGTTTTAGGCTTGTTTTGTGGTTGTTTTGGGTACTATTTGAGGGCATGGTTTGGTGGAGATTTAGGGATGTGATGGTAGTGGACGAATGTTAGGAAAAAAGTTTTAGATCTATGGTAGATGGCAGCAAAGATTTGATAGAAATTGGTGGAAGTTGTTGCAGAAAGATGTTGTCTTGTATGAGCAGAATTGTCATCGAAAAAATAATGATTTCTCGATGAAAATTATAGTAAAAACTGAGAGATTTGAGGAGGAAATTTGATAACAAAATCTTGGTTTAAATAACAATAGTGATGACAAATTTAATCAGGAAAATTTTGGCAATATAATAGAAAGGAAATTGGTGCAAGTTGCAATAGCAAAATTCTCATCAAAAAATTTCAATAGTTTATGACGAAAATTTATAACAACACAAGAACATTTTTAGAGATGAATTCCTCAATAAATCAATATTAGATGGAAGCCAAGATGATCTATGAAACATATAAAAAAATTTGTTCAAAAAAGATAGCAAATAAAACGGTTAAAGGCAAAAATATGCGTTTGAAATTTTCTCCAATAATTCTTCATTCGCAAAGATGATCACTTTTATGACGAAAGGAGCTCGCAGCACGGGATAGATAAAAAAAACTTCTTTTTGATATTTTGAATGGAAAATTGTAGCATCAAAAGGTATTGGTGATAGGAGAATACCATATCTCTGATGCAATTGGAGGTGACGGTAGGAGATCGATTTGATCTACGATAGAAGATGATAGTGGAGATGGAAACATCAAGAGCAATTGTGGGAATTGCTTGGCTAGTGGTGGGCGGTAGGGATGACAGCAAAAGTAGCAAGATCATTGCTCTGATACTAGATAATAGAACCCTAGAGGAATTCTATGTAGATTGATATTTGAGGGAGATCACTCCTTGGAACGCTATAGGGGTTCCACCCTCCTAGAAGTTGGCCAAATGACTGCAATTGTAGATAGATCTTATTCCCAAAAAGAAGGAAGCTACATGCTTATATAGGGCTCCAAACCCTAGCCTTAGGGGCTGCTTCCTAAGTGAGTTCTCCTTTTACCCTCATCCTTAACCAACCAGCCCAATAAAAGGGGGCGACGACTAGGAAGCCCAAAGGCCGAAATATAAACCCTAGCTACTCTTCTTTATAGGATAGAGGTAGCTAGGTGGGGTTTATTACAATCTCATAGGGTTTTATTAGCTGCTTCTTGGTTGAGTAGAACCCAACCCTACTAGGGTCATATCATCTTGCCACTTCCCGGAGTCTATACTCGTAATAGCCTCCTTGTAGGTTTGAGGATCAATATCCTCAGCATCCTCTCTTCTAATATATCCCACATATCTCTCAAGAAGATTAGATACTCTATCGGACCTACGTAAATTTGAAACTTATGTGTTAGGTACCTAAATAGACTCAAGCTGTGGAGTGGTGCTTGAGCTAGGTTCTCCAACCTTGCTCAACTCTATCATGCTCCCATTATCTTCGCCAAGAATGTGTTCTTTCTTAAGAGACACCACTCTCTTGGCTACAAAGACCTTTAGGTCATCGGGATAATAGAAATAATACCCACAAGTTTCCTTGGGGTATCACATGAACTTGCACTACTTTGTCTTCGATTTCAACTTATCGGGGTTGTGTCTTTTAACATGGGCAGGGTAGCCCCAAATCTTAACAACCTTAAGATCAGGCATCTTTCCTTTCCATATCTCATATGTGTTAAATTTCATATTTTGATGATGAAACCAATTGATGTGTTTATGATCTGATCGATATTTTGAGTGACGTAGAAAGCTTCGATCAGGGAGAGATAATTAAAGCAGAAAGAATCATATTGGGTCGGAGTGGAACATGTCAGAAGATTGGATGTCGAGCCGAAGGATCGATCGACATATCGGCCGAAGGCTTCGGGCCATGGGTTCGGGCATCGGGCAAAGAAGAGCGAAAATTATGCCAAGGAAATTAGAATTGCAGAGGTCAATTGGCTGATTGGGTAATAGGCCGTAAGAGAGGGCAATGCGCTAAAGAGTTGGACGAGGCGTTGATGAACCAGTGACATGCCGAACAACATTTGATTGGCTTTGTAATAATTGTCTAGATCGAAGTAGGTTTTAAGCGTAATTGGGTTAGAATTGGACCAACTCAATTATAGGCCAATTAGGTCCAAGTTTAGGTTGTGTAGGGCCAAGTAAAAGGCCCAAATTATGACCGAACAAGTGGAAACATCATGGTACAGTCTCCGAGATTGTGTCAGGCGGTGGTACCGCTAGACTGGGCGATGGTACCACCCAGACTCAGTCTCCAAAACTATCAGGTGATGGTACCACCCAAACATAGTCTCTCAAGTGGTGGTACTACCCAGTGTCAGTGCTATAGGCGGTGGTACCACTAGGACCTAAGAAACTCGGGGTAAGACTTTTTTTGGCTCTAATTTTGAAGTCATTTAGGGTCTATAAATACCTCAGCTATTCCTGCATGGAGTAGCAAGATTTAGGCATGAAATTGAGTTGAAAATGTGGGAAAAATACTTGAGAAAAAATTGGGAAACTCTCTTAGGATTTAGGATCACTTCTTCCTAGTATTTAGAAGTTTGTCTAAAGGGAGAAGTGAGGTCTAAGAAAGAGAGGCTTGTAAGGGTTGTCTCCTAAACCCATGAAAAAGAGAAAGAGTGTAAAAGGGTAGTTGATCTTCACCCATTGAAGGAAAATCGTTAGTGGATGCCGGTAGCTTTGACGAAAGAGGAATCGAGAGTGGATGTAGGTAATGATGACCGAACAACTATAAAAATCTGGATTGTATTTACTTTAAGCTTTTCATTTTAATTGCAAAATGTCTTACTTGCTACACTCTTCCGTATGCTTTCAAGTTAAACTCACTTTGTCAAAATGATTTTATCGAACGAGATTTTCAAAACCGATGTATTTATCCGTTGCACTAATTCACCCCACCCCAACCCCCCTCCCCCCTCTTAGTGCCGACTCGATCCTAATAGTTTGTATCAGAGTCATGTTTTTCTTGTTTGGTTTAACACCCAAGAGAAATAGCTCTTTTTGGCTTTCAAGATGGTCTTTCTATCATTCGTCTTCCCATGTTCAATGGGACGAACTACACATATTGAAAAACTCGGATGAGAGTTTTTTTTATTTCTTTAGATTTCAATATATGGAATATCATTGAAAATGACTTTCAAAAGTCTTCTAATCCAATGAATGAATAGAATTATTTAGAAAAGAAAAGTTTTTCTTTGAATGCTAGAGCTATGAATGCTCGATTTTGTGCCTTAGACAAAAATGAATTTAATCATGTTTCTATTTACGCAACCGCTTTTGATATTTGGCACACTCTTGAAACTGCACACGAAGTCACTCGTAGAGTAAAAGATTCTAAGATAAATCTTTTGATACATGATTTTGAATTATTTCGTATGAAACCAAGCGAAACCATTGGAGACATGTACACCTGTTTTACGAATGTCCTCAATGTTTTAAAAGCACTTAGTAAAAGTTTTTCGAATCTTGAACTTGTTAATGAATTTTTATGATCTCTTTCTAAAAATTAGGATTTGAAAGTAATGGTAATACAAGAATCAAATGACTTGAACCATTTTTCGATTGAAGAACTTATCAGGTCTTCGATGGCCTATGAAATGACTTGTATTGAATATGAAAACTACCTTCCAAAGAAAAGGAAGGATTTGACACTTAGAACAAATGAAGACCACTCGAGCGAAAGCTCAAGTGATGATAACTTTGAACTATTAACAATGAAGCTTAAAAAGTTTTTAAAATAAGAATTAAAGAACAAAAATGAACCTAAAAAGAAGAAAACACTCGAGATAGCTTGGGATGAATCAAGTTCATCCGAAGATGAATAACAAACCAACAAAGGCAAGTGGGTAAACTACGCCTTAACGACTTTTGACGATGAGGTAACCAAAACTCCTTTGCTTTATTTTAAAATTACTTGATGCTTTTCATGAGTTATTTTTAATTAGTTAGTAAAAAATAAAAATAAAAAATATATATATTTGGATCATGTTTGTAATTTTGAAAATGATAATGACAATTGAATGTTTTATGAAAATACAACAAAATATTAGATATAAATCTAATGCTTGTACACCAAATAAGATTAATCTTATGTATGTTCTTAAGAAGCAATAATATGTATTTTGATGATTTTCGTATAGCTTTTCGATTTTGATTAAAGATACCTTATGTTCAATGAAACCATGCTTGATGATCTAATAATGCATAATGATCATGCTTAATAAATTTATATTTTGAAATTATACATGATGATTCTTGTGATTTATGGATTGTCGATCTTTGCCATAATGAAAGTTCTTTTTTGGTGTTAAATGTTGATGTATGCTTTTATTTGGCATAAAAATTTGGGCATGCTTATATGAAATCAATCATATGAATTGAAACACTAAAAAGAGGAAAGCTTTCTCCTTGAAAAATTTCTTTTTCTCTACTTTATCGATTTTTCAAAAAGGAGATTAATGAATCTATTTATGTTATTTTATAAATCTCTTAAACTATTAAAGTGATTTTGATTACTTAGATTTGAATGAGCTATTAATCCAAATCACGATTTTGATTTCTTGATATTTGATACTTGAAATCTTTCTATGAATTGAGATCATTTTCACCTTGTTTCTTTTTGTTATTAACTAAAGAGAATATTTATCAAAATGAATCATGTCTTTTAGTATTCACATGATCTTATCTTTCATTATATGATTTTTATAATTCCTTGTATTCATGAAGTATATCTCATCACCAAAATTTTCTTGTTATCCTTCATGTGATGATATGAAATTATACAATACTCATGATATTAGTTGATTCATACAAATGATAAGTTATGATCATGCATGGTAGGATATAATATAATTTGACAAACTGATACCATCATGATGTGAAATATTTATGATTTGGAATGATGCATGCAATACTTATGATTTTATTATGATGATGTATATGATGTATTGCATATGATGTGAATCATCATTAAAATTGTTTTGATTTCAATTCAATTTGAATTCAAGGTTTATCTCAATTATGGTATATTGAAATAAGAATGACACTTTATCTTTATCATAATTTGAAAATTGATGTAAAGGAAATGAATTGCACCATTGTATTGTTATTCCCCTCTTTTTGGCATTGATAAAGGGGGAGAAAGAATTGATAGTGTGCACATCTCAAAAGAGAAAGATTCGCTAGCATGCACATCGCAAAGAAAAGCAAAATTTGTTAGTTTGCATGATGTAAAACTTGCTAAAATTTCAAACCAACTAGCTTGAAATACTCAAAAGAGAAGCAAGAAGTGCTATCTTACAAATCTCAAGAGAAGCAATGTTTGCCAAGTTACACATTTCTAGAAGATGCAAAAACATGCTATCTTGTACAATTCAAAAGTTGCTAGCTTATATGTTGTAAAACTTGCATATCTCTAAAACTTGATAGTTACACTTCTCCTTTTTGTTGATGACAAAGGGGGAGAAGATAGGATGATGTACCATGCATAGGATGATGTATTTGGATATTTTGATTATGCATCGTTTTATGTTACATATAATGATATGATTGTTAAGATCAAGAGCGCACTAAGAGGGGGGGTGAATTAGTGTAGCGGAAAACTTTTGCTATTTCAAAAACCTTATTTTGATTAAAGCCGATTCAACGAGAATGATTTCAACTCAATTCGTTTCGGAAAGAATTTGAACTTGAAGTCTTAAGTGAAAATGCAAGAGAGGACTAAGGTGATTTGCAGCAATGTAAATCACATAAATGAAAAAAATGTAGATTTCGTAAAGTCTTCGTAGAAAGCCGATCTCGGAAGAAGTTTTACGTTAAAGCGAATGTAGACTTATTTAAAGCACAGTAAGGAGGAGAGGTAGTTTGCTATAAAGGAAAGATACTCAAAGTAAATGCAAACTGAGATTTTAGAGTGGTTCGGTCAATGTGACCTATATCCACTATCGGCTTCCTCCTTCGACAAGGTCACCGGCATCCACTAGAGGTCTTCCTTAAATAGGCGAAGGCCAACCACCCTTTTACAACTTTTCTCCTTTTGCCAGGCTTAGGAGACAACCCTTACAAGTTTTCACACCTCTCTTGGATAATCTCAACACTTAGAAGGAGGAGAACTCTAAATTTTTACAACACTTTAAGAACTCAAGACTCAAGAGTATTTCAAGAATTATAAGCCCCAACGAGTTCAAAAATAGAGCCTAAAAGTGTCCATTCCTAGATTTTCGAGGTCCTGGCGGTACCACCGCCATTACTGGGCAGTACTACTGCCTATCATCGGGCATTTGGTGGTACTACCGCTCAGTCTGGGCGGTACTACAGCCTGACAACGCTCGAAGATCGAGCTCTGGTGGTACCACCGCCTGACAAGGGCTATACCATCGCTGATAGCAATAACTATCGGCGATACCACCTCCTAACAGGGGTGGTACCGCTGCCCAAAAATCTTGGGAGACCAAGTCTCCTAGGCGGTGCCACCGCTAGCCAGGATTTTAGGGGCCGAATGGGATGTTCCATTTGGCCCAATTTGGGTCTATTAAGGGCCCAATTGGCCCCTAATTAAGTTAGTGGGATCACCTCCCAATCCTAACTTAATCTACACTCTAACTACGATAATTAAGACATAATTACTGCAATTCGAGTTCGGATGCGTCAATCGCTTTTCCGGCAAGCTTCCGACGAACCCTTGGTGATGCTCCAGTGGACTCCCAGCAAGCTCCTAGACTTCATGACGATCTTCTTGGTGAGTTCCGATGAGCTTCTATGGCAAGCTCCTGGACTTCTCGGCTGGTTCCCATAGAACTTCCGATGAACTGTCACGGACTGAGCTAGTTTTGCCTAAGTCGTGCGACACCCTTGCGTGTCCGTCCGCAAAGGTCAGCCTTCCCGAAGCCTCCCATGTCCCTTAGGACCCACAAACGAGAGAACGGGTTAGAGAAAATGCCTCATTCGGGATCCACAAGCAAACATTTCCGAAAATACTTCATAGACAAAGTAAATTACAAACAGACTCTACAAGCTCTAAACAGTTACACAACAAAGGGTAAAATGGTCCATTACAGACCGACTAAAATGGGACTATTAAGCCTTCGGCTATCCCTCTACATGCTAGTCAAAGTATGAACATACCAAAAGACATGGACATACATAAGCATTACATCAAACATCTTGTTTAGAAGTTTGTCTATGACATTCTCCACCACTTATTCCTTCGACGTCCTTGTTGAAGCCTTTGTCGACACTGCAACTTCTCGCCTTTGCTGAGTCTTCAATCTTCTGCTCCAGCTACAATGCGCCTCTTGGCTCCCAACTGCTCTCCACTGCTGTTTTTTGAGTAGTCGAACCTTTGATCCGCCATGTTGCTTCAACTCACCAATAACTCTGACTTTGGTGTGGGGTTGGCTGAGTTGTGTTGATCCTTATTGATTCCGGCGGATCCTTTAAATGAAGGAAAAAGACCATCCTTACTACGCTAGTCTCTCAAATGCCTCATGTTGTTTGAACTGGGTGGATGCTTGTTGGAGCTTTTAACGAGCATCGTCTCGCAAACTTCTGAAGTTTTGGGTCCTTCCTCCATAAAATTTTCCCATTGACTCTTCTTTCACTTAGTTGTCACTTCTAAGTACATTCGCATCACTTCCGCTTTCGATTGACATTTCATTGGGAAATAAAGCGGACAATCTACTCTCAGTAGCACTGATCACCGTTGGTGAGGATTTGACAACTATTGTCTTCCATTATCTTCGAAGAGTCTTTGAACTTGTGCAGAGCTCCTCTGGTGGATAGATAAGAGAATTGGGATACTCGGTTTTGCCCATTCTCTTAAGGGTTGAGAAGGCAAAGATTACTTGACTTCGCCTGTCTCCTCGAGGTTGTACTCCATGCATCAAGCTGGTTACTAGCCTTCACTTGCTCTTTGCTCACACTTCTGAAGCACTTGAAGTGTTTGCACTCCTTGCGTTGAGTTAGTTACTGTGATTCACCTTCTCAATGCCATCGAACTTCTAGAATGCAGGAAGTTTTCACCCCAACTTGGAGTGATTCTCTCATAGGTTTGGTCGCATCTGGGATTGTACCATCTTCTCCATCAACCCTGCCGCCTACTCTACTGAGTAGCAAAGGTACAACACCGCGTACTGTCTGCTTCATTCCTTGGTCATGCACTCTTGCCTGACCCGAAGTCCTTTACTTTTGGCTATCTCGATGAGAAGCTCATTGACACCGGTCTTACAAAGTTCCTTGGCCTCTGCCCTTCAGCCTTATCTCGGTACTTGGAGTTTGCCTCTGCATGCTCCACCTCCTCAGCCCCTTTCACGACCAAGCGCTCTCCCTCCATGAGAGCAAGGGATCAATGACTTTCACAGAAGTCTCGCCTCTGCGGTACCATGGCACTACCATGCCCATAGCACTACTATCCGTCGCCTCGCATTTGCATCCCTTTTCTTCACAATCAGTAGATATGCCTCTGTGGCACTCCTCCGAGTCCACCTCCATTCTAACTGATGCTTGATTTTGGGTAGCTAAGTCCCTTTGGACTCATCATCGCTTCCTCGCCCCTTTCGACCCCTTGCTTCAACACCTTTGTGTTCTCCAAGCAACTCCCTTTGGTCGATGAAAAGATAGACTACAACTCCCATACATGGCCTCTATCATCGTATTATAGGATTTGCACCGATTCTGTTCTCCTTAGCTTCCTTGGTAGCAACGTTCGCTTACTCGATCTAGTCCTCTGACTTGCCGGGCTCCCTTAAGCGAATATGAGCTCTGGAGCAGTCTAACTCTCCAGCTGCTTTGATCATACCTCTGTATGATCAAGTCCCTCCCATGGGACTCAATGGTACTTGCATTCGAACTTTTCCCTTGGTGGAACATAGTCCCCATATGCTGATGACTAAGGTTTTCATCCGATGCAAAATTCGATGCATGAACGAAAGACCCGCCTCTGCGGTACCATGGCCTTCACTCCTTGAATCCGTAGCCCTTCTTACCATCGTGTTGTTCACCGAAGTGGAGCTTCTAGTAGCTCCCAATCATACCTCCATATGATCTAGTCTCTCATGGGACAATGTCGTGTGTATCGTATTGCCACGAACTGTTCCACCACGATCCGCTGCACTATGTCGCCTCCTGGTGACATCTCAATTACAATCTGATCCATGTGGGATGAATTTGAATTGTGGTCCCTCCATGTGTGGCCTCTGCCAATACATCGCAGGGTCTCTTTTACCTTCGATTTTGTTTGCTCCTTTGGCAATCGACTTTCATCTACCCACTCTTGAGTCACACCTAGATGAAGCACCGTTCTAGGATAGTCCGTTGCCTAGTAGCTCCCAAAGTCCCCCGACTTCGCTGCAATTAGTGCACCATTGTCTGGATCGTGGGCCTCTGCCCCTACCAACACAATCTTCGCTGCGTATTCCTTCCTTCATGGCAACTTGAATGGCAACAATGTGGTATATTCTTCAAGAGTACCCGCCTCTGCATTCTCTTGCCCCGTGCTAAGGCCTTCTGAACCCAACTTCACCTCCGCAAATTTGAGTCGCCTTAGTTCCTCTATCACATGCTTTTCTGAGATAAAGTGCATGTGGCCAGAAGCTCCTTTTGACTTTGGCACCATGCAAGATTAGTCCGCTCTGTCAGAATGAAGGACCCATGGAACAACATGATCCTGCTCTTGCCTCTACAAGAGTTCATGTCCTTGACCTCTGTCCAAGGAAAGCATTGTGCCTCCGCTCCATGTTCCATCTTCTATGTTGGCTCCTTTTATACGGCTTGGGTACTTTGCCAAGTTACACCCAAGTTTCTCCGCTCCTCGTTTTTGCATTGAGTTGATGGTGGCCCTCGCGCCCACCATTCCACGGGTCAGCCCTCCCTTGAGTCTGAACTCATATCGACTCCAAGTGTGCCTTCATTTGTATTGCTTTGGGTCACTCCCCCACTTGATCTCGCAATGCATCTACCAATGCATTCTCTCGAGCGAGATCATGCGACGACTCCTCACCGCTTGCTCAATCCATTGAGCTTTGTGGAGTTGTTGTTTGTTGAGGTACTCCTCCTCAACTTGTGAGGTCCGTCCCACATGATTCTCCCTCTGGAGAGCCGAGACTTATCCCTCCTAGATAACTGTCCCATTGGAGCAACATTTCTCTTCGTTTCGGAGACCACCATCCTCTTGGACTACTCCGATCTGCTGAACAAACTGTGCATTGTTCTGCCTCCTGCAAACGCACTTGCTAGATTGCGACTCCACGTCAATACAACCCCTGCTACACCACTCAAGGCCTAGCAACATACTAAACTCATTGCACACTTCAACCTCCTACGGGCGTATCCTTTACATGCCGAAGAGAAAGTTTCAATGCTCCATGGCACCGAGTTTCAGTCGCCTTGGGATGGCCGCGAACATTCCATCGTCCGCATATAAGCCCATGTATGAGTACCAAATTCTTTGAGTTAGCAATTCCCCTCACCTTTGTGAGCTTTGCCCAACTCTTATGGTCACTTAGCTCAACTCATTCCACCTTGCATGGTCTCATCCTTTACCAAGTGCCTCGCTTGCCTTGAGCACCATCAAGTATAGTTGTCAACGTTGAGTCGTAGCTCAAACTCAACCATCCCAACCGTTGTGCGCTCCACATTCTTCCAGGCTTGCCTGTTCTTGTGGTGCCTCTTGCGCGAAGGGTTAGCCATTCCTTTGAATGTCAATCTTAGATGCCCACTCCTCCGAGCGACTTCTTTTCCCTACATCTCCATGCTCGTTTTCCCCCAAACGGTCGCGCGTGTGCTGACTACCCTCAACGCAGCCCCGCTAGGTCCCCCACATTTGCATGCTAAGTGTTTCTATGAGTGCTTGTCCCGCTCTGATATCATTTGTCACAGACTTAGTTGGTTTTGCCGTCGTGCAGCACCCTTGCGTGTCCGTCCGCAAAGGTCAGCCTCCCCGAAGCCTCCCATGTCCCTTAGGACCCACAAACGAGAGAACATGTTAGAGAAAATGCCTCATTCGGGATCCACAAGCAAACATTTCCAAAAACACTTCATAGACAAAGCAAATTACAAATATACTTTACAAGCTCTGAACAGTTGCACAACAAAGGGTAAAATGGTCCATTACAGACCAACTAAAATGGGACTATTAAGCCTTCGGCTATCCCTCTACATGCTAGTCAAAGTATGAACATACCAAAAGACATGGACATACATAAGCATTGCATCAAACATCTTGTTTAGAAGTTTATCCGTGATAGAACGTTCGGACTTCCGACGAACTCTTGAATTCCCATCGTGATCTTGATCTTGACTCCGGCATAACACCTGTTGGTGCATGTCTTACTGCCATCGTAGTTAATCCTGCATATTTTTCTTAACATATAGATTAGATAAATAAATGATAATTGACTTCATCATCAAAATCTGAGATTCAACAATCTCCCCCTTTTTGATGATGACAATCAATTAATGACGGAGTTAACTTTAACTCTCCCTATCTATATGCTATACTTTAGAAAAGTCACTCTTGAATTCAAAACTTTTGAATTCAAAAGATATATTGATAAGTTAGGTTCATTTAAACTTATCTATACACCCATCATGATTCCTATTATAATGTAACTTTCTGAAAATGATGTCAAGGCATGACATCTATTTTCAAGTCTTATATTTCAAATATGAAGAATAGCAATTATAGCAATTCATTCTATGATAAGATATCAATTTGTAAAATTACAAGATAAGCTCTAGATATCTTATCATAATGCAAACATTTCAAGTGTAAAATTGTATACATCAATTTATCATCAATTTACCACTTATTTCTCCCCCTTTATCATCAACAAAAAGGAGAACGATTTAATAATAAATGCAAGTGTTGTAAAAATTAATGTCACAAAATCATACCAATCATATTTCAAGCATTCATGACATGGTATCATTCAAAATTTCTCAACATTAAGGAGATAGCTTTCATTACTTATTCCCTTTTATTTATCATCAAGGCTTTGCATGAAGGAGGAAAGTAAGAAAGGTAAAGCCATTGAGAACCAACTTTAAATGAAGTTAAGATTGATTATGGTTTATTTTTTATAAGGATCAAGATATACATGTGAAATTAAATCCTTGCAAGTGTTCATCTCAAAAAATCTTCCTTTATCAAGAAGGAATTCATGTGAGAGAATCATTATATCAAATACATTTCTCAATAAAAATTCACAAAAAATAAGTTCATGAGAGATGCATTTGTCAATTAATTCCATATATCAAAAATCATTTAGTGATGGAGCATGGATATGAAATAGATTTGATATGACATAGGCTCATGAAAGTTCCATTCAAGAACTACATTAAGTGCGGAAGAGAAATACAATAAAATCATGCATTCGGATAATGTTTTGTCATAGCTTTCATCACTACTTACATGAAGCAAAAACATTAGTGCTTTTGTAGTGCTCAAAGATTAAGAATCTGATATATGATTAAAACTTCTCAAATCACAATCATGAAAGTATAACATGCTCATCATCATGGAAACTTTTAGCATCAAGGCACAAAATTTCCAACATCAAAGTAAACATGTTATTGAAGCACACAATCTTACCATCGTGTAAAATTCGTATCATAAAATTTTCAGCACCAAATTTAAGTGAGTGATCAAGGAATCAAGAAACTCCGAAAACGAAGTTGAACAAATTCATGTATTCAGACAAATCAACATTTCTAATTCTCTTCTAATAAAATCAAATTGTTCTTCACTTAAAGGCTTTATAAAAATATCAACTAATTGATATTTAGTATCAATAAACTCTAGGATTACATCATGATTAGTGACATGATCTCATATAAACTGATGCCTAATATCAATATGTTTTGTTCTATAGTGTTGAATGGAATTCTTTGTTAAACATATTGCACTTGTGTTATCACATTTTATGGGGATATTTTTAAGATGAATCTTATAATCCTCTAAAGTGTTTTTCAGCCACACAAGTTGTGCACAGCATGCACTAGCTGCAATGTACTCAACTTGGTTGTAGATAGTGCAACCGAGTTTTGTTTCTTGGATGACCAAGAAACAAGGGCATGTCCCAAAAATTGATATGTTCCTGATATGCTTTTTATATCTAGTCTACATCCAGTAAAATCTGCATTAGCATAAGCAATTAACTTAAAATTCTTGGATTTTGGATACCATAATCCTAGATTGATGGTTCCTTTAAGATATCTAAGTATTCTCTTAACTGCTTTGAGATGAGATATCTTAAGATTAGATTGAAACCTAGCACATAGTCCTACACTAAACATGATATCTGGTCTAGTTGTAGTGAGGTAAAGTAAACTTCCTATCATACCCCTATAAGCTTTTTGATCAAAGCTTTCTCCACTTTCATCAATTTCTAACTTAGTGGAGGTGCTCATAGGTATGTTGATTGTTAGGATCGGGGTCGACACTAAGAGGGGGGGTGAATTAGTGCAGCAGTAAAATATTATCGATTTAAAAACTTTCGTATGATAAAAAATGATTTCGACATAAACCGATTTTAGAAACTTAATAACTTGGAAGCATATGAAAGTGTAGTGACTAAGTAAAGTAGTTTGCAGTATGTAAATGACAAGAATAAAATGCAAACCAGAGAACACAGCAGTTTTAGAATGGTTCGGTCAACGTGACCTACATCCACTTTTGGCGAACTCCTCCGACGAGATCATCGGCATCCACTAGAAGCCTTCCTTCAATAGGTGAAGGCCAATCACCTCTTACACCCCTCTTTTGGTTTAGGAGATAACCCTTACAAGCACTCACTCTCCTCTCTAAATAGAATTCTAGCACTTAGACTAGAGGAGGATTCTGATAAGAGATTTCTACAGTGATTCTTTACTTTTAAACTCTCTGTGCTTATGTGTTTAACCAAGGATGAGAGGGGTATTTATAGGCTTCAAGTTGATTCAAACTTGGAGCCTAAAACTTTCCCATCCTGGGTTCCCCGGGCACGGGCGGTACCACCGCCTGCGCTGGCCGGTACCACCGCCTAGTGTCAGTTTGACTGACATTGCCCTGGGCAGTACCACCACCCAAGTCTGGTGGTACCATTGCCTGGGGGGCAATGCTGGGCGGTACCACCACCCAGACTGATGGTACCATCGCCTGACTCAATCTCGAAGACTATGCCATGATAGTGAGACTTCTTGGGGCACTATTTGGTCTTCTTATTGGGCCCAATATAATTCTTACATAGGCCTAGCTAGCCTCTAATTAGGTTGGCCCAAATATAAATCCAATTACGTGCTAACTATGAAATCCTAAGACATTTGCTAAGCAAAACAAGTCCCTATGTCTATTCTTCCGGCGAACTTCCGACGAACTCCTGGACTTCACGATGATCTTCTTGGCAAGTTCCGATGAGCTTCTCTAGTAAGCTCCGAGACTTCTCGGCTGGTTCCTCCAAAAATTCCGACGAACGTCCAGACTTCCGACGAACTCTCGAACTCCCAACGAAGTCACATCCTTGACTCCGGTACCCTGCCAGTGGCGATACAACCGTCCAGACTGACGGTACCCCTGCTTGACAAAGTCTCGAAGATTATGCCACGATGGCGAGATTGCTTGGGGCACTATTTGGGCTTCTTATTAGGCCCAACACAGTTCTTACATAGGCTTAACTAGCCCCTAATTGGGTTGGCCCAAATCTAAGCCCAATTACGTGCTAACTATGAAATCCTAAGACATTTGCTAAGCAAAACAAGTCCCTATGTCTATTCTTCCGGTGAGCTTCCGGTAAACTTCTGACGAACTCCTGGACTTCACAACGATCTTCTTGGCGAGTTCTGACGAGCTTCTTTAGCAAGCTCTGAGACTTCTCGGCTAGTTCATCTAGAACTTCTGACGAACGTTTAGACTTCCGACGAACTCTCGAACTACCAACGAAGTCACGTCCTTGACTCCAGGACTTCATTTTGCTTCATGCCTTGCTATTGTAGTTAATCCTACATATGTAAAAACATACTTCGATCTAGACAATTAATACTAAGCATTAATCAAGATGTCTGGCATGTCATTGGTCCCTCGACGCTTCATCTGATTCTTCGGCGCATCGTCCTCTCTTGCGGCCTATTGCCTAATTGGCCAGTTGACTCCGCAACTCTAATATCCTTGGCGTAATATCCGCTCTTTTTGGCCTGATGCCCGAATCCATGGCCCGAAGCCTTTTGTCGATATGTCGACCATTCCTCCGACTCAACGTCCAATCTTCTGACATGTTTTCTCCCGGCACAACATGATTCTTCCTGCTTTAATTGTCTCATCCTAATCGAAGCATTCTACGTCACTAAAAACGTATATTAATATCATAAACAATTATCAATTGGTTTCATCATCAAAATCCGAGATTCAATAATCTCCCCCTTTTTTATGATGACAACCAATAAATGATGGAGTTAACCAAACTCTCGGAGTTTAAACAAACTCCCCCTATCAATATGCCTTATTGATAGAAACTGTTGGATTCAAAAATCCAAGCAAATATGTCATGATTAAATCATGCATGACATCAACAAATTTCTTCCCCTTTGTCATCAACAAAAAGCAAAAGTACCAACTATCAAATGTTTGGAAATACAAGTTCAAACATTGCATTTATCATTATGCAATTTGTAAACTACAAAATTTAATAAGTGTTACATCATGCAAGCTAGTAAATTTAAAGATGTGCAAGTTGGCATATTTGCTTTTCTTTACAATGTTCAAACTAGCATGTTTTTGAAATGTACAAGATAGCATAATTTTTGCATCTTCTTGAGATTTCAAGCTAGTAATTCTCGGTGATGTTCAAGATAGTAATTTTTTTTTTTTTTTGAGAAGTGCGATTATGTTTACTTCCTTTGCACAAACGCAAGCTAACAAAATGTTACATTATTTTACAACATGGAAGCTAACAATTTGATATGTTCAAGAAGCAAGTTCTTTCTTCTCTTTTGAGAAGTGTAATTTTTGCTTTCTTCTTGAATTGAGCGAGCTAGCATCTTTTATCTCCCCCTCTGTCATTGTCGAAAAAAAGGGAAGACCCTTTATATCAATTTTCATATTATGACAAAGGTAAAGTATTAATCCTTTTTCCATATGTTTGTGCATCATCCTAGTTTTAAATTAAAACATGCATAATTCTAAAACTTTAGATTTGTATCCTTTCTTCGTGCATTATATAAATAAATTAATCATTATGGGCATATCATACATGATATTCAAGCATAAATGACATCATTTTGGTAACAAATCATAGCATTTATCAAGAGATTAATAAAAAGGACATAAATAGATTCATTAATCTCTCCTTTCTAGAAAAATGGTAGGAGTTCAAAATCATGATGATGATTCATAAAAAATATCATAATTTATATTCAAGAGAAAAATAATCATTCATTCTCAATCATTCAACTTGTCAAATCAAAACATATATCATTGTTTAAAATGAAAGTGCAAGATTTATCATAAAAATCATCAAGATCAATAAATCCCAAAAATCATCATGTATAATTTTAAAATCTCATGCATAAAATCGTGAATCATGGTATCAAAATATTTAATGGTTTTATTATATCATTATGCATAATTAAATATACAATCGACAGTACTTACATAATTTCATATAAGCATGTCTTTTTCATTTATAGCCAAATCAAAACATGCATCATTTTTAAAACCGAAAAAGTTACTTTCATTATAGTAAAATCGATAATCCATAAATCATAAAAATCATCATGCATAATTTTGAAATTTAAATTTATTAAGCATGATCTCAAATTACATAATTTCATCAAGCATGATTTCATATTGAACATAATTTTGAATTATTCTTATAGATATCTAAAACTTCTTTAGTTTTAATTTATATGATTGACTTTATATTAGCATGCCCAAATTTTTGTTCTTATGTCAAAACCATACATCATTTTGAAAACCAAAGACAAGGTTCATAAAAAAAAATCATCAAGCCTTCCATACAAAAGCCATGCATCGTCATTGAAAAGCAATATGGAAATCATCAAAATATACATTTTTGCTTCTTAAGCACATACATAAAATTAATCTTACTAGGTGTACAATCATTAGATTTATATTTAACATTTTATTGCATTATCATAAAACATGTAATTTTCGTGATCATTTTCAAAATTACTAGAATGATAAGAATGATCCTAATTTTTGCATTTTCACTTTTAAACATGCAATTTTAAAAAAAATAATTTTTCTAAACTAAATAAAAAAGAAAATACATCATGGAAAGCATCAAGTAATTTCAAAATAAATTAAGGGGTTTCAATTACCTCATCACCGAAAGCCGTTAAGGCGTAGTTTGTCACCTTGCCTTTGTTGAATTTCTCCTCATCTTCGGAGGAGCTCGATTCATCCCACTTTGTATTCTTCTTCTTGCATTCAAAGCAAGTAACTGCGTTCTTTGGAAGTTCTTTAATTCTTGTTTCATAAACTTTTTAAATTTCTTAGTGAGTAGTTCATGTTCACCATCACTTGAGCTTATGCTCGAGTGGTCTTCAAATGTTCTAAGTTCAAAATCCTTTCTGTTCTTTGGAAGGTGATTATCAAGTTCTTTACATGCATTGCACGTCATTTCATAGGTTATCAAGGACCCTATTAATTCTTCGATTGGAAATTGGTTCAAGTTTTTCGATTCTTGAATAGTCGTTATTTTTGAATCCCAACTCTTATTAAGAGAATGCAAAATCTTGTTTACAAGCTCAAAATCCGAAAAACATTTGCCAAGAGCATTTAAAACATTGACGATATCCGTAAAATGGGTGTACATGTCAATAATAGTTTTGCTCGGCTTCATTTGAAAAAGCTTAAAATCTTGAATTAAAAAATTAATTTTTAAATATTTAACTTTGCTAGTTCCTTCATGTGTGATTTCAAGAGTGCGCCAAATATCGAAAGCCGTTTTGTAAGTAGAAACACGATTAAACTCATTTCTATCTAAGGCGCAAAACAAGGCATTCATAGCCTTTGCATTTAGAGAAAACGTCTTCTTCTCTAAATCATTCCAATGGTTTATTGAAAGAGAAGACATTTGAAAATCGGATTCGACTATATGCTATAAATCGAGATGCAATGAAAGCAAGAAAACTCTCATTCGAGTTTTCCAATAAGTGTAGTCCGTCCCAATGAAAAAGGGAGGACAAATGAGAGAGTGACACTCTTGAAAGCCGAAATGAGCCATTTCTCTTGGGTGTTAATCCAAATGAGAAATCATGAGGCTCTGATACCAATTGTTAGAATCAGGGTTAGCACTAAAAGGGGGGGTGAATTAGTGCAGCGGAAAAATATCGTCGGTTTAAAAACTTTCGTACGATAAAAAGTGATTTCAACGTAAACCGATTTCGGAAGCTTAATAACTTGGAAGCATATAAAAGCGTAGTGACTAAGTAAAGTAGTTTGCAGTATGTAAATGGCAAGAATAAAATGTAAACCAGAGAACACAGCAGTTTTAGAGTGGTTCGGTCAACGTGACCTATATCCACTTTCGACGAACTCCTCCGACAAGATCACCGGCATACACTAGAGGCCTTCCTTCAATAGGTGATGGCCAATCACCTTTTACACCCCTCTTTTCATTTTCATGGGTTTAGGAGATAACCCTTATAAGCACTCACTCTCTTCTCTAAATAGAATTCTAATAATTAGATTAGAGGAGGATTCTCATAAGAGATTTCTACAGTAATTCTTTACTTTTAAACTCTCTGTGCTTGTGTGTTTTAATCAGGGATAAGCGGGGTATTTATAGGCTTTAAGTTGATTCAAACTTGGAGCCTAAAACTTTCCTATCCCGGGTTCCCTGGGCATGGGCGGTACCACAGCTTGCGCTGGGTGGTACCACCGCCCAGTGTTAGTCTGACTAACACTGCCCTGGGCGGTACCACTGTTAGGATCGAGAGCACTAAGAGGGGGGGGGGGGGGTGAATTAGTGCAGCGGAAAACTTTCTGCGATTAAAATCTAAAGCTGTGTTCGAACGATAAAAACAACTTCTGTATGAAAGTTGATACTAAGCAAGGTTAAAGTCAAACTATGCAGGCTATTTGCAGCTATGATGAAAACCAGAATATCGGCGCAAACTGAAATCCGACGTTCGTACGAAGAAACTGATTTACGTCTAAATGCTGATTCGTAAATCACTTGATTAGATAAGACACAGTTTAAGCAGGAGTATAAAGGCAATGTGCAGTTATGGTAAAGCTCAAAACGTAAAAGCAATCTGCAATATGATGATCATACGAAAAAGCAGATTTACGTCTAAAAGCAGATTTACGTCTAAATGCAGATTTACGTCTAAACGTAGATTTACGTCTAAACGCAGATTTACGTCTGAACCTTGAAACTCGTTCGTAAAATCGCAGAGGGCAGTAAGCTATTGAGAAGTTTGCAGTGAAGGTAAAATGCTCAAAGGAAATGCAAACCGAGATTTAGAGTGGTTCGGTCAATCTTGACCTACTCCACTTTTGGCTTCCTCCACCGACGAGGTCACCGACGTCAACTAGAGGCCTTCCTTCAATAGGCGAAGGCCAACCACCCTCTTACAGATTCACTCCTTTTGACGGGCTTAGGAGACAACCCTTACAGAAGTTTTCTCTCCTCTCTTTACAACTCAAACTTTGAAGAACAGAAAGAGGAGAACTAGCAATTTTGAGCTCTAAGAACCACAGAAAGACAGCAAGATTTCGAGTGTGTGTTCTGTGCTTTCAGTGCTGAATGGGTGGGGTATTTATAGCCCCCAACCCAGTTCAAATTTGGAGCTCAAATCTGTCAATTCCCGGAATTCCGGGATCAGGCGGTTGCACCTCCTGACTGGGGCGGTTGCACCGCCTAGCAGAGCTCAAAGACTGAGCCTCTGGGCCGTGCCACCTCTGTCAGGGGCGGTTGCACCTCTCTGCCAGAGCTCGAAGACCGAGCTCAAGCGGTTGCACCGCTTGACTGGAGAGGTTGCACCGCCTGGCAGAACTCGAAACTTGAGCTCTAGCGGTGCTACCTCTTGACAGAAGAGGTTGCACCGCCCAGTCTCGCTCGGAGACTGAGCCCGGGGCGGTGCCACCTCTTGGCTGGGGCGGTTGCACCGCCCAGTCTCGCTGGGAGACATAGCCTGGGCGGTGCTACCTCCTGGCCTGGGCGGTTGCACCTCTTGGCACTATTTCAGATCATTGGTTGGGCTCCAAACTTGGCCCAAACTAGTCCGAATTCGGGCCCAATTGGCCCCTAACCGGGTTATAAGATTAACACCTAATCCTAAACCTAATTAACGTATTAACTATGAATTTAAAGACATTTCTTAAGCTATTACAAAGTCCGCAAGTCAAGACTTCTTCCGGCGAGCTTCCGGTGAACTTCCGGCGGTCTTCCGATAAACTCTCGGAAACCATTCTGCGGACTCCCGGCAAGCTCCTAGACTTCACGATTTGATCTTGGCGAGTTCCGACGAGCTTCTTTAGCAAGCTTCTAGACTTCTCGGATTTGTTCCCGCAAAACCTCCGACGACCATCCGAACTTCCGTCGAACTCTCGAACTCCCAACGTGATCATAGTCTTGACTCCAGCGCAACTCCAGCTACATGTCTTACTTTCATCGTAGTTAATCCTGCACATGTAAAACAAAAACTTCGATCGAGACAATTAATCCTAAGTAATTAACCAACTTGTCCGGCATGTCATTGGTCCCTCGACGCTTCGTCCGATTCTTCGGCGCATCGTCCTTTCCTGCGGCCTATTGCCCAATCGGCCACTTGGCTCCGCAACTCCGATATCCTTGGCACAATACCCGCTCTTCTTGGCCCGATACCCGAGTCCACGGCCCGAAGCCTTCTGTCGATACGTCGACCGATCCACCGGCCCGACGTCCAATCTTCTGACATGTTCCTCCGGCACAACATGATTTTTCTGCTTTAATTGTCTCATCCTGATCGAGGCATCCTGCGTCACTCAAAATGCAGATTAAATCATAAACATATATCAAGTAGTTTCATCATCAAAATACGAGATTCAACAACCACTGCTTGGGGGGCAGTGCTGGGCAGTACCACCGCCCAGACTGGTGGTACCACCGCCTGGCACCCTGCTAGGGGCGGTACAACCACCTAGACTGGCGGTACCACCGCTTGACATAGTGTCGAAGATTGTGCCACAATGGTGAGACTTCTTAGGGCACTGTTTGGGCTTCTTATTGGGCCCAACATAGTTCTTACATAGGCCTAGCTAGCCCCTAATTAGGTTGGCCCAAATCTAAGCCCAATTACGTACTAACTACGAAATCCTAAAACATTTGCTAAGCAAAACAAGTCCCTATGTCTATTTTACCGATAAGCTTCCGACAAACTTCCGGTGAACTCCTAGACTTCACGATGATCTTCTTGGCGAGTTCCGATGAGCTTCTCTGGCAAGATCCAAAACTTCTTGGCTAGTTCCTCTAGAACTTTCGATGAATGTCCAGACTTCCGATGAACTCTCGAACTCTTAACGAAGTCACGTCCTTGACTCGGGGACTTCATTTTGCTTCATGTCTTGCTATCGTAGTTAATCATGCACATATAAAATCATACTTCGATCTAGACAATTAATACTAAGCATCAATCAAGTTGTCCGACATGTCATTGGTCCTTCGATGCTTCGTCCAATTCTTCGACGCATCGTCCTCTCTTGTGGCCTATTGTCCAATCGGCTAGTTGACTCTGCAACTCCAATATCCTTAGCGTAATATCCGCTCTTTTTGGCCCAATGCCCAAATCCATGGCTCGAAGCCTTCTGTCGATACGTCGACCATTCCTCCGGCTCGACGTCCAATCTTCTGATATGTTTTCCCCTGGCACAACATGATTCTTCCTGCTTTAATTGTCTCATCCTAATCGAAGCATCTTGCGTCACTCAAAATGCAGATTAAAATCATAAACAATTATGAATTGGTTTCATCATCAAAATCTGAGATTCAACGTTGATAGCTTTTGAGCTATCCATATTAAACCTTTTTAGCAAATCTAAAACGTATTTTGTTTGACTAAGAAAGATGTCATTACTTAGTTGTTCAATTTGTATGCCCAAAAATAAAGTTAATTCTCCCATCAAACTCATTTCAAATTCAAGACTCATACTTTTAGCAAATGATTCACAAAGAGATTCATTCATTGAATCGAAAATAATATCATCAACATTAATTTGAATAATAAGAAAATTATTTTCAAAATTTTTGATAAACAATGTAGCATCAACCTTGCCTTTAGAGAAATTATTTTCAATAAGAAATGAACTAAGTCTCTCATACCAAGCCCTTGGGGCTTGTTTTAAACCATAGAGAGCTTTAGTCAGTTTAAACACATGATTTGGGAAACTATCATTCTCAAATCCGGGAGGTTGTTCAACATAAACTTCTTCGGAAATAAAGTCATTAAGAAAAACGTTTTTAACATCTATTTGAAACAACTTAAAATTATTACTACTAGCATAGGCAAGGAGCATCCTTATAACTTCTAATCGAGCCATAGGAGCAAAGGTTTCTTCATAATCGATACCTTCTTCTTGGTTGAAACCTTTGGCCACTAATCTAACCTTATTTATAACCACGATACCAGATTCTTCTTGCTTGTTTCTAAAGACCCATTTAGTATCAATAACTAAATGATCATTTGGCCTAGGAATAAGCTTCCACACCTCATTTCTCTCAAATTGATTTAACTCATCTTGCATTGCGATAATCCATGAATCATTTTTCATGGGTTCGTTAATACATTTAGGTTCAATTTGGGAGAGAAAAGCGACGTTGGCACAAAAATTTTTAGGAGAAGAACATGTTTGAACCCCTTTAGATGTGTCTCATATGATTAGCTCCTTAGGATGAGCATCTACATATTTCCAATCCTTGGGTAAGGATGTCTCAGAAGTGGATGCATCCAAGTTGCTAGTTGGAGAAGGGGTTTCATTTAAATTCAAAGTATCAAAATTAACATCGTCATCAAAATCATTTTTATTAATTTTAGAAATCTCATTAAAAACAACATTAATGGATTATTCTATAATTAAGGTTCTTTTATTAAAGATATGAAATGCTTTAGAAATCGAAGAATATGAAACATTGGGTTTAGTATCAAATTTTCCTAAGTCATCTTTTTCATTCAAGATAAAACACTTACACCCAAAAATTTTAAAATATGAAACATTGGGTTTTTTGTTATTCCACAACTCATAAGGAGTTTTGGTGAGTAAGGGTCTTACTAGAACTCTATTCATGACATAGCATGCCGTGTTTACGGCTTCGGCCCAAAAATATTTGGGCAGGCTATGTTCATTCAACATGGTTCTTGCAATTTCTTATAAATTTTTATTCTTTCTTTCTACTACTCCATTTTGTTGATGATTTCTTGGAGTAGAGAAGTTGTGGTTGTATCCATTAGATTCACAAAATTCTTGAAAATCACAGTTTTAAAATTCACCATCATGATCACTTCGAATTGACGAAATCATAAAACCCTTTTCATTTTAAACAAGTTTACAAAACTTGGTGAAGTATCTATAGCATTCACTTTTGTGTGTCAAAAAATAAGTCAATATGTATCTACTATAATCATCTACAATGACAAAAGCGTATTTGCTACCTCCTAAGCTTGATGTAGAAATTGGTCCGAAAAAGTCCATATAGATCAATTGCAAAGGTCTAGAGGTGCTTATTTGATTCTTAGGTTTGAAGCTACTTTTTATTTGTTTTCTTAATTGACAAGCATCACACACATTATCTTTGACGAACTTGATGTGAGGAATTCCTCTTACAAGTTATTTAGATGAAATTTGGGTAATTAGTTTCATGTTAGCATGACTTAATCTCCTATGCCAAAGCCAAGCATCATCATTTAAAATCGAAAAACACATTTCATTGCAAAGATTATTAATGTCAATGGTGTATACGTTATTTTGTTTTAATATAATCATATATGTGTTTTTGTGTGGTTTTTCAATAATGTAAGAATTAGATTCAAATTTAATAATATATCCTTTATCACATAATTGACTAATGCTCAAGAAGTTATGTTTTAAACCATCTACTAACAAAATATCTTAAATAAAGAAGTTAGATTTTTTACCTATGGTTCCTTTGCCAATGATTTTACCCTTGTTGTTGTCTTTGAATGTGACATATCCTTCATCTATGCTAGTGAGCTTAGAGAATTGAGATGGATCTCCGGTCATATACCTTGAGCATCCACTATCAAGGTACCATCTCTTGCTTCTAACCTGTGATGGTATACGTTTCTACAAAAGAGGATGACTTTTAGGTACCCATTTGACCTTGGGTGCCTCAAAAATCGATCTATATTGCTTATTATGTTGCATGGAATTCTTTACGGTTCATTTAGGAACCCAAATTAATTTGTTTGGACTACACTTTTTAAACAGACAATGATAAGCTTTATGTTCACATTTGCAACAAAACTTGCATTTGTTTTGGGGTGAAATATGCAAGATAGAGCCATTAATGAAGGTGGTTGGATTTTAATGAGAGCTACTCACAAATCCTATTCCACTTCTTTTATGAACGTGACCGTAAGGATCATATTCAATGACTTGCTACCAACCTCAAATTTCTTCAAGGTATCCTTGAGTAGCAAGTTCTCCTTTTGGAGTATTTCTAAATCATGACATTTCATACATGGAGCTAAACTATCATTATGCTCAATTTTTAATTTATCGAAATTACTAACAAGAGAATCATGCTCCATTTTTAACAATTTATATTTTTACTAATTATTTTACATTCATCAAATAAATCATGAAAAATATTTAATAATTCATCAAATGATAAATTTGCATCAATTGAACTTGATACCTCCTCTTTAAGGGCCATTAGTACATAGTGAGCAACTTGCTCGGTGTTGGGCTCCTCTTCTTCGGATACGCTTGAGTCATCCCATATTGCTCACTATGGGATGACTCAAGCGTATCCGAAGAAGAGGAGCCTAGCTTCTTGCATTCATAGCAAATTACTTGATCTTTCTTGGGTTCAAATTTATTTTTAGTATCATTTTTAAATTTATTTCTTTTAATATATTTTTTGAATTTTCTTGTTAAAAGTGCCAAGTCATCATCAAAGTCCTCATCACTTAAGTTTTCTCTCAAGTGATCTTCTTGTGTTCTTAGTGTCATATCCTTCCTGTTCTTTAGAAGGGTGTCCTCAAGCTCTTCATGAGCTTTGCATATCATTTCATAGGTCATTAACGACCCAATTAATTTTTCAAGAGGAAAGTTGTTTAAATCTTTGGCTTCTTGAATGGCCGTGACTTTAGGGTCTCAACTCTTTGGAAGGGATCTTAAAACTTTATTAACAAGCTCAAAATTCGAAAAACTTTTACCAAGTCCTTTTAGACCATTAACGACATCCGTAAAACAAGTGTACATGTCTCTAATGGTCTCACTCGGTTTCATTCGAAATAATTCATAAGAATGTACTAAAAGGTTGATTTTTGACTCTTTTACTTTACTCATGCCTTCGTGAGACACTTCGAGTGTATGTCAAATATCAAAAGCCATTTAACAAATTGAAACACGATTGAACTTGTTTTTATCTAGTGCACAAAATAAGGCATTCATAGCCTTTGCATTTAAAGCGAAAGTCTTCTTCTCTAATTCATTCCAATCGATCATTGGAAGAAAAGACTTTTGAAATCCATTTTCTACAATGTTCCAAAGCTTAAAATCTATAAAAATTAGGAAGATCCTCATTCGAGTCTTTCAATAGGTGTAATCCGTCCCATTGAACATGGGCGGATGTTTAATTGAGTGACCCTCTTGGTTTCCGGCAAATGCCATCTCTCTTGATTTTTAAGCCAACTGAGAGTAAACCTCACTCTGATATCAATTGTTAGGATCAAGAGCGCACTAAGAGGCAGGGGGTGAATGAGTGTAGTAGAAAACTTTTGTGTTAGGACTCTAGCTTGGAGAGAACTAATTGAGAGGGACATTCATGTAAAACCTACCTAAGCCGACCCCTATTAAAGAGGTGAAGAGGCCGGCTAGGGTTAGGAGGTTGTTTCTTAGAGAAGAATAAGGAGTTGTAAAGGAATAGGAGTCTTGAGTATGAGTCCTATTAGGAGTTAGGGTTTAGAAGCCCTATAAATAGTCATGTATTCCTCCTCTTTTCACAAGCAATAGATGAATCTTTTCTGCAGCCTTTGAGCAGCAACTTGGAGGGAGGAACCCCTATAGAGTTCCAAGGAGGCCGATCCCCTAAAGAGATCAACCCCAAGTTTAGAATCTACTAGGGTTCTAACACCTGGTATCAGAGCAGCATTCTTGGCGTCTCGCTGCCCTTCCACAGCCATCCATCAACCCTCCACAACCGCCCAAAGCAATTCCCACAATTGCTTAAGAGATCGTTGCCAAATTCCACCGTCATCTCCACCACCACGGATCATCCTTTGATCTCCCCGTGAATTGCAACAGGTTCTGGTTTTCTACCTCACTGCTGCTGAAATTTAGTTATCCTTATTTGAAAATCCTAAAAAAATTATTCCTATATTGCTGCATAAACTTTTCGTCATAAAGTTTTCATCTCTACGACGAAAGATACATTGTAGAATTCCAACCGTATAGCACCGTCTGTTTGATCTTGCTACTATGTTTTTTCTATCCAAATCTCTACAAAATTTTTATGACATCTTTGACATTTCCTAACAGCAGATTTCCTTTGGTTTTGTCAAAAAATTCTCAATATAAACCATTGATATTTTATGTCTAATCTACTATACTTGAAAATCTGCACTGTAAAATTTTAACCGCATAGCACTGTTTGTTTGATCTTGATACTACGTTGTTTCTATCCAAATCTCTAAGAAATTTTTATGATAGCTTTGACACTTCCTAACAGTGGAATTCCCTTTGGTTTCATAAAAAAATTCTCAATATAAACCACTGATCTTTTACGTCCAATCTGCTATACTTAAAAATCTGTGCTGTAGAAAATTTCAGCCGCATATTGTTGCCTTAACCCATCTATTTGCAATCTTTTTTGAATGAAATTTCTTATACACTTCATAGATCATCTTGGCTTCCATCTAAGATTGATCTATTAAGAAATTCATCTCTAAAAATGATTTTGTATTGCTGCAAATTTTCGTCGTAACCCGCTGAAATTTCTCGACGAGAATTCTGCAATCGCAACTTGCACCAATTTCCTTACTGTTATACTACTGAAATTTCCTTCATTAAATTAGATATCCTTACTGTCATATAAACTATGATTTTGCTATCAATTCCATCCTCAATTCTCTCAAGTTTTTGGTGGAAATTACATCGAGAAACCGTTGTTTCTTCGACGACAATTCTACTCTTACAAGACAGCACATACTTGCTGCAACTTCCACTTATTTCTATCAAACCTTTGCTACCATCTACCATAGATCCAAAAATTTCATCTATAGCCCTAAAACTCCACCAAACCATACCCTCAAACTGCACCCAAAATAGCTACAAAACAAGCCTAAACCATAGCCTATATCCACCAATCTACCAACCCTTTCGACCATCACCTCTCTCAACCAATACATGTCTTTAACCCGACAACAAAAGAGAGATCTTAACATCACAGATTTGATGGCATATACTATGGTATCTGAGGAGGTAATCAATGCTAAATTCGAAGCCTTCGAAGCGCGAATGGAGGATAAGATTCGGACGCTCTTTACCGAACTCAGATTGGGCCGACCACTAAGCTCAAAGAAATCACATCAAGGAGAGAGCTTTGCCCAATCACACCAAGCCCAAAGATATGACTTCCAAGAGAGGGGAAGCTCTATGACCAACCCCAACTATCCATACATGAGAGTGGACTTCCCTAGATGGGAAGAAGGAGACCCGATTGGTTGGATCTCGCACGCGGAGCGATATTTTCGGTACCATAAAACTGCAGATGGATCTATGGTGAAAATTACAACTATACATCTTGAAGGGAATGCTATACAGTGGTTTGACTAGTTTTAACATATTTATGGAGTCCTTTAATGGTGACAATTCAAAGAATGACTGCTAATCCGCTTCAAACCAACCGATTACGAGAATATTGACAGACAACTAGCAATGATCCGACAAACCTCTACCATTCAGGAGTACCAAACCAGGTTTGAAAGGTTATCTAATCAAACTCATGATTGGTCTCAAAAATAGCTATTGAGGACCTTCATTGAGGGCTTGAAGTCGGAGATCCGAGGAGAAGTTAAAGCGCGACAACCATATACGCTTATGGCAGCCATCTCTTTCGCATGACATCAAGAGGAGCAATTGAACCATGAAGCTCAGAGGACTAGGGTCACTCCTCAACCAGTAATATTGAAGCCCTCAGCCCCCCCTACTATCGACCAAGTCCCTACACCAAAGAGGTTAACAAGAGAAGAGCTTCGGGAGCGATATGCGAAGGGGTTATGTTGGCATTGTGACGAGCCGTGGAGCCGTGAGCATCGCTGTAGTAAAGGGAGACTTCTTATGATTGAACCAATAGAAGAAGAGGTCATTGAACATCCAGAAGAGAGCCTTGAATATAAAGAAGAAGATACAGAAGAAGAGCCACAACCGACCGAAGTTACGGTACATACACTAGCTGGCTACTCAAACCCGAACACAATGAAAGTTGGAGGCCTTCTCAAACAACAACCGATCACTGTTCTCATCGACACGGGCAGTACTAATAATCGTAGGCGCCCGCAAGTGAAACTGTTGTTGATCATGAGGCCTTACCAAGAGATAATTGCATATTTCTTCCTTCTCCCTCTTGATGATCATGAGGCCATACTCATAATTAAACGGTTGATGACAATAGGTGATATTTCTTGAAATTTTATGCAACTAATTATGAAATTTTACAGTAAGGAGAAACAGGTGATACTGAACGGGAAACATGGGGGCGACGTAACAACGATTTGCACACAACAAATGGAGAAGGTTTTGCATAAAGCATGCAGCAGATTTTTGGTACAACTTGAGCAGCAAACTAAGGGAGAGCCAATAGAATTTGAAGATCCAAACCTACTTCCTTTGCTTGCTGAATTTTCAGATATATTTGACAAATCGTACAACCTACCTCTTACCCGTCGGCATGATCATTATATAACAATTCTTTCAGGCAAACCTCCAGCAAATACTCGGCCATATCAATATCTACATCTCCATAAGGATGAAATAGAAAGGATTGTAAAAGAGATGCTCGAAACAGGAGTTATTCGGCTAAGTTGCAACCTCTACTCTTCACCGGTGCTACTTGTACACAAGAAGGACGGAACATGACGAATATACGTTGATTACCGAGCTCTCAATGGCATAACCATCAAGGATAAATACCTTATTCCAATAGCAGATGAATTGCTAGATGAAAGGGAGCACAAATCTTCACAAAGCTGGACCTTTGATCCGGGTATCATTAAATATGAGTGTGTGAAGAAGATATACCGAAAACCGCCTTTTGAACACACAACAACCACTACGAATTTTTGCTTTCTTCAACAGAAGGTGGAATATCTTGGGCATATCATATCAGAGGAAGGTGTGACAGTGGACCTCTTCAAAATTGTTAGAACCCTTGCAGATTCTAAACTTGGGGTTGATCTCTTTAGGGGATCGGCCTCCTTGGAACTCTATAGGGGTTCCTCCCTCCAAGTTGCTGCTCAAAGGTTGCAGAAAAGATTCATCTATTGCTTAAGAAAAGAGAAGGAATACATGGCTATTTATAGGGCTTCTAAACCCTAACTCCTAATAGGACTCCTACTTAAGACTCTTACTTCTAATCAACTCCTAATATGACTCATACTCAAGACTCCTATTCCCTTACAACTCCTAATTCTTCTCTAAGAAAAAACCTCCTAACAGAATGTCCCTTTCAATTAGGACTCTCCTAGTTAGAGTCCTAACAGAGTGTCCCTCTCAATTAGGACTCTCCTAGCTAGAGTCCTAACAGAATGTCCCTCTCAATTAGGACTCTCCTAGCTATAGTCCTAACAGACCCGCCCTCTTCAAATCAGCCTTGTTCTCAAGGCTGAGATTCCATGAACTCAGGGAATCGGGTCTTCAGCTCCTCATATGGTTCCCATGTGGCATCTTCAAGTGGTAGATTATTCCAATGCATTAGTACTTCAGTAGAGGGATGTCGGTGACGCATCACGATCCTGCGATCGAGGATGGCCTATGGTTGGGCTTGAATAACTCCATCCTCAGTTGTGTTGGGCAGTTGGATCTGGGGTGACTCGTGTTCTCCCAACTTGGGCTTTAGGCATGATACGTGGAAGACAGGGTGAATTTTGGCATCTTCAGGTAATTTAAGTCTGTATGCCACGGCTCCAATACGCTCTGTGATCTGATAGGGCCCATAAAAATGTGGGGATAGCTTCATGGAGGCTCGAGTGTTGATAGAGAGTTGCTTGTATGGTTGTAGGCGAAGATAAACCCAATCTCCCACTGAAAATTCTCTTTCACTTCGTCGTGTGTCGGCTTGCTGCTTCATTCTGGCTTGAGCGGTAGAGAGATTATCTTTTAATAGTTGTAAGAGTTTGTCCCTATCAATCAATTCTTGGTCAACCTGATCTACCTTGGCCGAGCCAATTACATACTTTGGAATCACAGGTGCTGGTCGACCATACAATGCTTCATAAGGGGCACATTTTGTAGATGAATGATATGTAGTATTATACCACCATTCGTCCCAAGGAAGCCATTTTGCCCACTCTTTTGGTCGGTCGCTAGCGAAACACCGGAGGTATGTCTCTAAGCACCTATTTACCACCTCTGTTTGGCCGTCAGTTTGTGGATGATATGCTGTGCTCATCTTGAGTTTGGTGCCTTGTAACTAAAATAACTCGGTCTAAAATTTACTAGTGAAGATCCTGTCATGATCACTTACGATGGACCTTGGTATCCCATGCAGTTTAACAATATTTTCTATGAAAATCTGAGCAATACTAGCAGTAGTGTAGGGATTTCTCACAGCACAAAAATGAGCATATTTCGTAAGTCGATCAACCACCATGATAATCGTGCTTTTACCTTTGGAAGATGGCAGCCCTTCAATAAAGTCCATGGAGATGTCAGTCCATACTGAGTCTGGTATGGGTAATGGTTATAGCTTCCTTGGATTTGCCACAGTTTCACCCTTGTGCTGTTGACATACATCACATTGTGCCACATATTCAGCGATAATTTTTTTCATCCCTCTCCAATAAAAATTTTGCTTCACTCTTTTGTAGGTTCTTAGGAATCCAGAGTGCCCTGTTGAAGGTATAGAGTGCATTTCATGCAAGATGATTACGATGCAAGGGGAGTCAGGTATAAGCACAATACGACCTTTGTAGCGTAAATCCCTCAAATCCCAGGTGTAGTGGGCTATTGCACTTGGATCCTCCTCCAATTTTTTTATGATCTTGCTGATCTCTGGATCCTTCTTCCATTCTTCCCTAATGTCCTCGAGGAGACTGGTGGTAGGAAGGGAGATGGCTGAAACCTTAGCTTGTTCAGGTAGCCGTGAGAGTGCATCTGCAACAACGTTTTCTTTCCCCTTTTTGTAAATAATTTCATAATCAAATCCAAGAAGTTTGGTTACCCATTTTTGCTGCTCAGGGGATGATATCTTTTGCTCCAAAAAGTACTTGAGGCTTTTATGGTCAGTTTTAATTTGAAATCGCCGGCCGATCAAGTAGGGTCTCCACCTCGTTACTACGTGTACAATGGCAAGCATCTCCTTATCATATACTGACATATTTTGATGGGAGGGAGATAATGCCTTACTAGTGTATGCGAGTGGTCAACCATTTTGCATGAGAACGGCTCCAATTCCGACTCCAGATGCGTCGGCCTCAATGATGAAGGGTCTATTGAAATCTGGTAGCGCAAGCACCGGCGTCGTTGTCATGGCTGCTTTAAGTTTGTCGAAGGCAGCAGAGGCTTTGTCCGACCATTGGAAAGCATCTTTTTTCAATAAAGAAGTGAGTGGTGCACTGATCTTCCCATAGTCCTTAACAAATTTTCGGTAGTAGCCCGTTAGTCCAAGGAACCCCCGTAGTAATTTCACGTTTGCAGGTTTCGGCCAGCCTTGCATTGCCTCAATTTTTGTTGGGTCTACCGCACTCCTTCTTCTGATATTATATGCCCAAGGTACTCTACTTTTTGCTGGAGAAAGCTGCACTTTGGTTGCTTAACAAAAAGAGTATTCTCCTGAAGGATCGTCAAAACAATCCGTAAATGCTGAAAGTGAGTCTCAAGAGAAGGGCTATAAACGAGAATATCATCGAAAAATACCAGCACAAATTTTTGAAGAAAGCTCTGAAATATATCATTCATGAGACTTTGAAAGGTTGAAGGAGCATTAGTGAGTCTAAAAGGCATTACCAAGAATTCATAATGGCCATCATGTGTGCGAAATGCAGTTTTTTGAATGTCATCGTTACATACCCGAATTTGGTGGTAACCGGATCGGAGGTCCAACTTCGTGAAGACTCGAGCTCCTTTCAATTCATCAAGAAGTTCATCCACCACTGGTATTGGGTATTTGTCCTTGACGGTGATGCCATTTAAAGCTCGGTAGTCGATGCACATCCGCCAAGTTCCGTCCTTCTTGTGTACAAGTAGCACCGGTGAGGAATAGGGACTGCAACTTGGTCGAATCACCCTTGTTTCAAGCATCTCCTTTACAATCTTTTCAATTTCATATTTCTGGAGGTGAGGATATCGGTATGGTCGAGTGTTCGCTGGTGGCTTGCCCGGAAGAATTGGAATTCGATGGTCATGTTGCCAAGAAGGAGGAAGACCGCGCGGTTCAGCAAATATGTCGGCAAATTCAATAAGCAATTGGGCAAGATTTTGATCTTCAACTTCTATTTTCTTCCCCTCTGGTTGCTGTTGGAGGTGCATCAAAAAGGCACCATTTACCTTGTGTAAAACTTTCTCCATTCGTTGGGTCGAAACAGTGGTAACGTTGCTTCCGCGCTTCCCGCGTAGGATGATCTGTTTGCCCTTACAGTAGAATTTCATAATTAATTTAGAAAAGTTCCAAGAGACATCACCTAGTGTAGTCAGCCATTCTATACCAAGCACTACCTCATAGTCATCGATTGGTAGGAGGAAGAAATCGGAGATAATTTCTTGGTCTTGCAGTAATAGTTTCACCTGCGGGCATCTTTGGTCGCACTTTAGGATTCTACCGTTAGCATCCTTTACATCGAACTTGCTGCAACCTTCAATATGCAGTGCCATCCGAGCAGCAACCTTACTATTCAGGAAGTTATTAGTGCTACCCGTGTCGATGAGAACAATGATCGGCTATTGTTTGAGAAGGCCTCCAACTTTCATCGTTTGCGGATTTGAATAGCCGGCTAGTGCGTGTACCATAATGTCGGTCGGCTGTGGCTCTTCTTCCATATCTTCTTCTTTATGTTCAAGGCTCTCTTCTAGATGTTCAATGACCTCTTCTTCTACTGGTTCAATCATAAGAAGTCTACCTTTTTTACAGCGATGCTCGCGGCTCCACAGCTCGTCACAATGCCAACATAACCCCTTCGCAGATCGCTCCCGAAGTTCTTCTCTTGTTAACCTTTTCGATGTAGGAACTCGGTTGATAGTAGGGGGGGCTGAGGGCTTTAGTATTGTAGGTCGTGGAGTGATCCTTGTCCTCCGGGCTTCATGGTTCAATCGCTCCTCTTGAAGTCGTGCGAAAGAGATGGCTGCCATAAGCGTGCATGGTTGTCGCGCCTTAACTTCTCCCCGGATCTCCGGCTTTAAGCCCTCAATAAAAGTCCCCAATAACTGTTTTTCAGACCAATCACGAGTTTGATTAGATAACCTTTCAAACCTGGTTTGGTACTCCTGAATGGTGGAGGTTTGTCGGATCTTTGCTAGTTGTCCGTCAATGTTCTCGTAATAAGTTGGTCCGAAGCGGATCAGTAGTCCTTCTTTGAATTGTCGCCATGAAAGGGCTCCATAAGTGTATTCAAACCAGTCAAACCATTGTATGGCATCCCCTTCAAGATGTATAGCTGCAATTTCCACCATGGATGCATCCGCAGTTTTATGGTACCGAAAATATCGCTCAGCGCGCGAGATCCAACCAATTGGGTCTCCTTCTTCCCATCTAGGGAAGTCCACTCTCATACGCGAATAGTTGGGGTCGGTCATAGAGCCTCCCCTCTCTTGGAAGTCATCTCTTTGGGCATGATGTGATTAGTTAGAGCTCTCTCCTTGATATGATTTCTTCGGGCTTGGTGGTCGGCCCAAACTGAATTCGGTAAGGAGAGTCCGAATCTTATCCTCCATTCGTGCCTCAAAGGCTTCAAATTTAGCATTGATTGCCTCCTCAGATGCCATAGTATATGACTCCAAATCTGTGATGTTAAGATCTCTCTTTTGTTGTCGAGTTAAAGGCATGTATAGGTTTGATAGAAATCAGTGAAAGTTTGCTGCAGAATTATGTTGTCTTGTAAGAGCAGAATTATCGTCGAAGAAACAACGGTTTCTCGATGAAATCTCCACAAAAAAATTGAGAGATTTGAGGAGAGTTGACAGCAATATCTCAGTTTATATGATAGCAAGGATGTCCATCAAAAAAATTTCGACAGTAACAGCAAGAAAATTGGTGTAAGTTGCGATAGCAGAATTCTCGTCGAAAAATTTCAGCAACTTACGATGAAAATTTGCAGCAATATAGGAACGAATTTTTTTTTTTATTTGGATTTTTGGATAGGGATAAATAAATTGCAGCAGCAGTAAGGTAGGAAACCAGAACCTGTTGCAATTCACGGGGAGATCAAAGGTTGATCTGCGGTGGTGGAGATGATGGTGGAACTCGGCGACGATTTTTTAAGCAATTGTGGGAATTGCTTTGGATGGTTGTGGAGGGTTGATGGATGGCTGTGGAAGGGTAGCGAGACGCCAAGAACGCTGCTCTGATACCAGGTGTTAGAACCCTTACAGATTCTAAACTTGGGGTTGATCTCTTTAGGGGATCGGCCTCCTTGGAACTCTATAGGGGTTCCTCCCTCCAAGTTGCTACTCAAAGGCTGCAGAAAAGATTCATCTATTGCTTAAGAAAAGAGAAGGAATACATGGCTATTTATAGGGCTTCTAAACCCTAACTCCTAATAGGACTCCTACTTAAGACTCTTACTCCTAATTCTTCTCTAAGAAAAAACCTACTAACAGAATGTCCCTTTCAATTAGGACTCTCCTAGTTAGAGTCCTAACAGAGTGTCCCTCTCAATTAGGACTCTCCTAGCTAGAGTCCTAACATAATGTCCCTCTCAATTAGGACTCTCCTAGCTAGAGTCCTAACAACTTTTTGGAGCGAAAGATATCATCCCCTGAGCAGCAAAAATGGGTAACAAAACTTCTTAGATTTGATTATGAAATAACTTGCAAAAAGGGGAAAGAGAATGTTCTTGCAGATGCGCTTTCGCAACTACCCGAGCAAGCTGAAGTTTCGGCCATTTCACTTCCGACCAGCAACTTCCTTGAGGATATTAAGATGGAATGACAGGAAGATTCAGAGACTAGTAAGATTATAAAATAATTGGAGGAAGAACCAAGCTCCGTGGCTCATTACAATTGGGACTCAAAAGAATTACACTATAAGGGATGCATTATGCTTGTGACAAATTCTACTTGTATCTTCACAAGCAGATTTTGGATAAAGTTATTCCACATGCAGGGTATTAAATTGAAAAAGAGTACGGCATATCACCCACAAATCGAAGGCTAGACAAAAGTTGTAAATAGGTGCTTGGAGACAACCCAAAGCCACCCACCAAAGAAGACTACCCAAGGAGAACTCCAGACCCAGCCAAGTGTCATTATTGATCGAGGGATCGTGACTCGACGACGACGACCCACTAATGAAGTGCTAATACAGTGGGCAAACCTACCAATAGAAGATGCCACTTGGGAGAACTATGGCGACTTGAAGATCAAATTTCCAGAATTCATGAATCATCAACCTCGAGGACAAGGCTGATTTGAAGAGGGCGGGTCTGTTATGACTCTAGCTTGGAGAGTCCTAATTGAGAGGGACATTCATGTAAAACCTACCTAAGCCGACCCCTATTAAAGAGGTGAAGAGGCCGACTAGGATTAGGAGATTGTTTCTTAGAGAAGAATAAGGAGTTGTAAAGGAATAGGAGTCTTGAGTCGGAGTCCTATTAGGAGTTGGTTAGAAGTAGGAGTCTTGAGTAGGAGTCCTATTAGGAGTTAGGGTTTAGAAGCCCTATAAATAGTCATGTATTCCTCCTCTTTTCACAAGCAATAGATGAATCTTTTCTGCAGCCTTTGAGCAGCAACTTGGAGGGAGGAACCCCTATAGAGTTCCAAGGAAGCCGATCCCCTAAAGAGATCAACCCCAAGTTTAGAATCTGCAAGGGTTCTAACATTTTGCTATTTCAAAAACCTTATTTCTATTAAAGTTGATTCAACGAGAATGATTTCAACTCAATTCGTTTCGAAAGGAATTTGAGCTTGAAGTCTTAAGTGAAAATGTAAGAGAGGACTAAGGTGATTTGTAGCAATGTAAATCACATAAATGAAAAAACGTAGATTTCATAAAGTCTTCGTAGAAAGCCAATCTCGAAAGAAGTTTTATATCAAAGCGAATGTAGACGTATTTAAAGCATAGTAAGGAGGAGAGGCAGTTTGCTATAAAGGAAAGATGATCAAAGTAAATGCAAACCGAGATTTTAGAGTGGTTCGGTCAATGTGACCTATATCCACTATCGACTTCCTCCTCCGACGAGATCACCAGCATCCACTAGAGGCCTTCCTTCAATAAGCGAAGGCCAACCATCCTTTTATAGCTTTTCTCCTTTTATCGGGCTTAGGAGACAACCCTTACAAGTTTTCACTCCTCTCTTAGATGATCTAAATACTTAGAAAGAAGGAGGAGAACTCTAACTTTTTACAACACTTTAAGGCCTCAAGACTCAAGAGTATTTCATGAATTTCATTTGCATTTTATGCAGGAAAGGGTGGGATATTTATAGACCCCAATAAGTTCAAATATGGATCCTAAAAGTGTCCATTCCTAGATTTTCGGGGTCCTGGCGGTACCATCGCCATTACTGGGCAGTACTGCCGCTTGTCATCGAGCACTGGGCGGGACTACCACTCAGTCTGGGCGGTACTACTACCTAAAAGTGCTTGAAGACTTAGCTCTGGCGGAACCACTACTTGACAAGGGCGATACCACCGCTGGCAGCAATAATTGTTGGCGGTACCATCGCCTGAGAGGGGCGATACCACCGCCCAAAAATCCTAGGAGACTAAGTCTCCCAAGCGGTGCCACCGCCAGCCAGGATTTCAGGGGCCAAATGGGCTATTCCATTCGACCCAATTTGGGTCTGTTAAGGGCCCAATTGGCCCCTGATTAAGTTAGTGGGATCACCTCCTAATCCTAACTTAACCTACACTCTAACTACGATAATTAAAATATCATTACTGTAATTCATGTTCCGGTGCATCAATCGCTTTTCCGGCGAGCTTCTGGTAAACTTCCGACGAACATCCAACGAACCCTCAGCGATGCTTCAGTGGACTCCCGGTAAGCTCCTGGACTTCTCTGCTGGTTCCTTTAGAACTTTCAACGAACGTTCGGACTTCCGACAAACTCTCGAACTCCCATCGTGATCTTGATCTTGACTCTGGCATAACACCTGCTGCATGTGTTATTGCCATCGTAGTTAATCCTACATACTTTTCTCAACATATAGATTAGATAAACAAATGACAATTGACTTCATCATCAAAATCCGAGATTCAATAATGATTAATTGGTGATTTCAATATTAATGATGAATGCAATGGTGAAATAATTATAATTATATGAATTATAAAGTTCTATCAATATGGCATATTGATAGGGGGAGTTAAGGTTAACTCCGTCATCAATTGGTTATCATCATCAAAAAGGGGGAGATTGTTGAATCTCAGATTTTAATGATGAAACCAATTAATGTGTTTATGATCTGACCTACGTTTTGAGCGACGTAGGAAGCTTCGACCAGGGAGAGACAATTAAATCAGGAAGAATCATGTTGGGCCGGAGTGGAACATGTCAGAAGATTAGACGTTGAGCCGGAGGATCAATCGACATATCGGTAGAAGGCTTCAGGCCATGGGTTCAGGCATCAGGCCAAGAAAAGCAAAAATTACGCTAAGGATATTGGAGTTGTGGAGGTCAACTGGCCGATTAGGCAATAGGCCGTAAGAGAGGGTGATGCGCCGAAGAATTGGATGAGACGTTGATGAACCAATGACATGCCGGACAACAATCGATTCGCTTTGTAATAATTGTCTAGATCGAAGTAGGTTTTAGGCGTAATTGGGTTGGAATTGGGCCAACTCAATTAGGAGCCAATTGGGCCCAAGTTTGGGCTATGTTGGACTAAGTAAAATGCCCAAACAATGACCCAACAGGTGGAATCGTTGTGGCATAGTCTCCGAGACTGTGTTAGGTAGTGGTACCTCCCAGACTCAGTCTCTGAGACTATCAAGCGGTGGTACCGCCCAGACACAGCCTCCTAGGAGGTGGTACTGCTAGATTGGGTGGTGGTACTGCCTAGTGTCAGTGCTGTAGGTGATGGTACCGCTCAGCATAATCGGTGGTACAGCCAAGACCTGAGAAACCAGGGATGAGACCTTTTTTTGGCTAATTTTGAAGTCATTTATGGTCTATAAATACCCTAGTTATTCATGTATGGAGTAGCAAGATTTGAGCTCAAAATTGAGTTGAAAAAGGGGGGGGAAATCTTGAGAAAAACTTGAGACACTCTCTTAAGATTTAGGATCACTTCTTCCTAGTATTTAGAAGTTTGTCTAAAGGGAGAAGTGAGGTCTAAGAAAGAGAGGCTTGTAAGGGTTGTCTCCTAAACCCGTGAAAAGGAGAAAGAGTATAAAAGGGTTATTGATCTTCTCCCATTGAAAGAAGATCGTTAGTGAATGCTGGTGGCCTTGACGGAAGAGGAATCAGGAGTGGATGTAGGTTATGACGACCGAACCACTATAAAAATCTGGTTTGCATTTACTTTAAGCTTTTCATTTTAATTGCAAACTACCTTACTTGCTATACTCTTCCGTATGCTTCCAAGTTAAACTCACTTTATCGAAATGATTTTATCGAATGGGATTTTCAAAACCGATGTTTTTATCCATTACACTAATTTACTCCCCCCTCTTAGTGTCGACTCGATCCTAACAATATGGAGTATACACCATTGACTTAGTTGGAATTTTATTTAGAAGGTAAGCTATGGTCTTTAGGGCGTATCCCTAGAATGAGACGGAGAGGTAGGCAAAACTCATCATGGACCACACCATGTCTAATAGTATATGATTCCTCCTTTCAAATATACCATTGAGCTGGGGTGTATAAGGAGGTATCCATTGGGATAGAATCTCATGGTTCTTGAGGAACTGGGTAAAATTTATACTTAAGTATTCACCTCCTCGATCTGATCGAAGAGTCTTGCTACTCTTTCCAGTTTGGTTCTCCATTTCACTCTTACACTCTTTGAATTTCTCAAAGGCCTCGGACTTGTACTTCATTAAGTGCACATGTCCATCCCTTGAGAAATCATCAGTAAAGGTAATAAAGTAGGAGTAACCACCAATGGCATGAGTTGACATGGGTCCACATACATCACTATGCATGAGTTTCAACAGCTCAATGGCTCTCTCTCCAGTTCCACTAAATAGAGAGTTGGTCAGTTTTCCACGAAGGCAAGGCTCGTAAGTTGCATATGACTCATAGTCGAATGGATCTAGATCTCCATCCTTTAGCAACTTTTGAATTCTTCCCTCATTGATGTAACCTAGCCTATAATGCCACGAGTATGCACTATTCACCTCATCTCGTTTCCTCTTGGACATACTTACATTCATGATATGTGGAACAGTATCTAGCATAAACAAACCATTATGCAATGTTTCTCTCGTGATAATCTTATCATCTAATAATATTGAATAACTATTATTCTCAAAAACTAATTTATATCTACTAACTGTCAAACATTAAATGGAAATAATATTTTTGATAATAGAATGAACAAAATAGCATGCATCCAATGCAATAATAGCTCCACTAGGCAGATGTAGGGCGATCTCGCCAATAGCTACTATAGCAATTTTTGCTCCATTGCCTATCTTGAGATCCATCTCGCCTCTCGCCAATCTCTTCGGCCTTGCCAAAACCTACAATCAATTACAAATATAATAAGCACTAACGGTATCCAATACCCATGTGTTATCATAAGAGTCTGACAAATAGAGATTGATCATGAATATACTTGAAGCTTCTTCAAGCTTCTGTTTCGCCCTCTCTACAAGGTACTCTTTACAATTCCTCTTTCAGTGTCCATCTTTGCCATAGTGGAAGCATTGACCTTTGTCATTTGTTGGGTCTTTCTTAGCAATCTTTGCTTTACCTAGTCTGCCCTTGCCTTTGGCCTTCTTAAGGGACTTTTCTGCTTTTCTTTTCTTTCTAGTCTCATTAGTGTAGAGAATTAGCTTCTCTTTTTTGATAGTGCTCTATGCCTCCCTCAACATATTGAGGAGCTCAAGGAGAGTCACTTCAAGCTTATTCATATTAAAACTCATTATGAATTATGAAAAGGAATCTGGTAGGGACTGAAGCACAAGATCCACGCATAGGTTATCCTTTATGACCATTCCAAGACCTGTAAGTTTCTCTATCCACTCAATCATCTTTAGAACATGGTTCTGAACCGGTGTCCTCTCAGTCATTCTAGCACGGAAGAGGCTCTTAGATATTTTATATCCTTGAGTCCTTCTCTGTTCCTAAAACAATTTACGGACATGTAGGAGAATGGATCTAGCATCCATCTTTTCATATTGTCTCTATAACTCAGGAGTCATGGAGCCCAACATATAACACTAAGTAAGAGTGGAGTCATCAATGTACTTCATATAGTGAGCGATCTCATCCTCGTTTGCCCCTTCCTCGGGCGTAGGTATCACTGTATTAAGGACATACACGATTTTCTCCGTCGTGAGAATAATTCTAAAGTTGCGAAACCAATCTGTATAATTTGGACTAATGAGGCGGTTGACATCAAGTATGCCACGTAAAGGATTTGAAAGCAACATTTTCTGAAATAAAGATGCAACAAAAATAAATAATATGTAGATTTTATAAAAAATAAACAATCAAGATATGGACTTCTATCTTAATCTACTCCAACTATTTTACTAGCGAGTCACACGACACCCTCCGCACGTGAAACGGAATTCTCCGGTAGACTTCTAGTGGGGATCGGGATCCAATCAGTGTCTTAGTGTAACCTAGGGAGACTCAACTAATCACACTAAGCCCAAAAGGTATGCAACTCTTGCCAATCACAACTCCTTGTGATTCCCATCCTATTCGGCCTTCGAATCACCATGGTCTCGAGGGATTCGACCAACTATGGTGTTTGGTTAAGTCAACACCATCGTTACAAGATGAGTTTAATTCAATGATATACCTTCGAGGGACTCGACCAAGCATACCATATCCTCAGGTCACTGGTGACATCTCTATGTTGTAGGCAAGATAGCGAATCATAATATAGGTGAGCCTTGAGGGACTCGACCAACTCAACCTACACCGAGAATCGGTCCCTACCTATAATGATGGAAGGCCATGTGCGTCAATCTAATTGCCTCATATTTACCGACTTAATATTATCGAGAGAGGGGATTTTGACTTGGTCTCCTAATGTAACTGTTGAATCTCGGATTTTGATGATGAAACCAATTGATAGTGTTTATAATTTGATCTACGTTTTGAGCGACGTAGGAAGCTTCAATCATCGAGAGACAATTAAGGGTGGAAGAATCATATTGGGCCGGAATGGAACATATTAGAAGATTGAACATCGAGCCAGAGGATCGGTCGACTATTAGCAGAAGGCTTCGAGCCATGGGTTTGGGCATCAGGCCAAGAAGAGCAAAAATTATGCCAAGGAAATCGAAGTTGCGGAGGTCAAATAGCTGATTGGGCAATAGGCCGCAAGAGAAGATGATGCGTTGAAGAATCAAATGAAGCATCGATGAACCAATGATATGCTAAACAACATTTGATTTAAGCCTTGTAATAATTATCTAGATCAAAGTAGGTTTTAAGTGTGCAGGATTAACTATGATAGCGAACAAGACATAAAACAAAATGAAGTCCCGAAGTCAAGAACGAGATTTCGTTGGGAGTTCGAGAGTTCGTCGGAAGTTCAGTCGGAATTGACTAAGAAGTCCAAGAGATTCCCAAAGAAGCTCATCGAAACTCGCCATGAAGATCATCATGAAGTCCAGGAGCTTGTCGGGAGTTCGCTAGAACATTGCCGAGAGATCATCGGAAGTTCGCCGGAAGATCACCGGAAGCTCGCCAAAAGAAACCGTACTTATTTAGCTTAGTGTATGCCTAACATTTTATAGTTAACACATAATTGAGATGAAATTAGGCCAACTCAATTAGGGGCCAATTAGGCCCAAGGTTAGGTTGTGTTGGGCCAAGTGAAAAGCCTAAACAGTGACCCAACAGGTGGAATCGTCATGGCATAATCTCTGAGACTATGTCAGGCAGTGGTACCGTCCAAACTCAGTCTCTGAGACTGTCAATCGGTGATACTGCTAGTCTAGGTGGTGGTACCGCCTAGACACAATCTCCCAAGCGGTGGTACCGCCCAGACACAATCTCTCAAGCGATGGTAACACCCAATATCAGTGTTGTAGGTGGTGGTATCACCCAGCATAGGCGGTGGTACCGCTAGTACCCTAAAAACTATGGATGAGACTTTTTTAGGCTTCAAGTTTGAATCCACTTGAGGCCTATAAATACCCCTCTCATCCCTAGTTAATAGACATAAGCACAGAGAATTTAAAAGTGAGAAAACGCTATAGTAATTCCTTGAGAGATTCCCTCCTTTGAAGTTCTAAGTTTAGAATTCTATATTGGGAGGAGTGAGGGCTTATAAAAGGTTGTCTCCTAAATTTATGAAAACAAGAAGAGGGGTGTAAGAAGATGGTTGGTCTTCGTGGATACCAGTGGCATCGATGGAAGAGGAATCAGGAGTAGATGTAGGTCACGACAACCGAACCACTATAAAATTGGTTTGCAGCCTTCTACTTTGCTATTTACCATTGCTACAAATCAACTTACTTACTCACTGCTCTACTTCCTCATTACACGTTTATGAAAGTATTTTTCAGTTAACATCTTTCCGGTCGATTTTCAACGAACGAATATTTTTCGAAATCGACGTTTTTACCACTACACTAATTCACCCACCCCCCCCCCCCCCCCTTTTAGTGCCGACTCGTTCCTAACAGTTGGTATCATAGCCGCATTATTTTTCACTTAGTTTAACACCCAAGAGAAATGACTCTTTTTGACTTTCAAGAGGCCTTTTCTATCGTTCATCCTCTCATGTTCAATAGGAGGAACTACACTTATTGGAAAACTCGAATGAGAGTTTTCTTGCTTTCAATAGATTTAAATTTATGGAATATTATCGAAATCAATTTTCAAAAGTATTTTACTCCATTGAATGAATGGAATGATTTGGAGAAGAAAACTTTTTCTTTGAATGCTAGAGCTTTGAACGCTCTATTTTGTGCTTTGAGCAAAAATGAGTTTAATCTTGTTTCTATTTATGAACAGCTTTTGATATTTGGAATACACTTAAAATCACACAAGAAGGCACTAGTAAAGTTAAAGATTCGAAAATCAACATTTTGATGCATGATTTTGAATTATTTCTTATAGAACCAAGTGAGACTATTGGAGACATGTACACTCGTTTTACGGATGTCGTCAATAGTTAAAAGCATTTGGTAAAAGTTTTTCGAATTTTGAACTTATTAGTAAAGTTTTACGATCACTTTTCAAAAATTAGGATTTGAAAGTAATGACAATACAAGAATCAAAGAATTTGAATACTTTTCCTCTCGAAGAACTTATCGTGTCTTTAATGACCTATGAAATGAGTTGTATGGCATAAAATGAACATGAGAAAAACCATTTAAAGAACAGGAAGAATTTGACACTTAAAACAAATAAAGATCACTTAAGTGAAAGCTCAAGTGATGATGAACTTGAACTTCTTACTATAAAACTTAAAAAGTTCATTCAACAAGAATTGAAGAATAAAAATAAATTTAAAAAGAAGTTGCCAAAGAAGAAGTAAACACTCAAAGTGACTTAGGACGAAACAAGTGCATCCGAAGATGAGGAGCAAACCAACAAGGGCAAGGTGGCAAACTACACTTTGACGACTTTCGTCAACAAGGTAAGCGACTCGATCGAATATCCTTTTCCTTACCATGAAATTACTTAGTGCTTTTCATGATTAGTTTTAAATATTTTTTTTTTTATCATGACAATTGCATGTTTTATGAAAATATAAAAAAATAAATCTAATGATTAATCCTATGTATGTTTCTAAGAAAAAATATTGTGTATCTAAATTGATGATTTTCGATTTTGATTGAAAATTCTTAATGAAATCATATTTGATGATATCATGCTTAATGAGTTTATAGTTTGAAATTGTATATGCTATACCTTGAAAACTCAAAACCATGTTTTGATGTCATGCCCAAAGTAGTGATGCATAATGATCATGCTTAATAAGTTTATATTTCGAAATTATGCATGATGATTTTTGTGATTCATGGCTTATTGATCTTTGGCGCAATGAAAGTTGCTTTTCTATTTTAAACATGATGAATGGTTTTCATACTAAAATCTTGAGCATACTTATATAAAATTAATCACATAAAATGAAACACATAAAAAGAAAAATATATTATCATTAGAATTAAAATGATGAATCAAATGTCTTGTTTGAAGAAGCCTTATGTTTAATATGTCATACTTTTTGGTCTTGATGGTTTTTATGACAAAATTTATTTTTCGATCCTAAACGTTGATGCATGTTTTTCTTTGACATAAAAAGACAAAGGCATGCTTGTATGAAACAAACAACTTAAAATGAAACATCTCTACCTTATTGATTTTTCGATAAAAGATTTATGACTCCATGTATATTATGCTTTTGTGAATCTCTTGGACTATGAAAATAATTTAAATTTGAATGAGTTTTATTGAAATCATAATTTCTCGAGACTTATAACATGAAATATTTTATGAATCAAGATCTCTTATTTGATCTCTCATGTTTCTCTTTGCCATTTTACTAAAGAGGAAAATAATCCAATTCATGATCTCGATTTCTCGATATTTGATACTTGAGATTTTTCTGTGAATCAAGATCTTGTATTTGATCTCCTATGCTTCTTCTTGTCATTCACTAAAGAAGAAAATTTTGTAGATGAATCATGAATTTTTTGGAATTATAACTAATCTTTTTTTTTAATTGAGACATTATGCATGAATCAAGTTCTCATGTGAATCTATCTATGTTGATTTCATTGAATTTTCCGAAAAATGATTTTGATGATAATTTTGGATCTATTTTCATATGACTAATGAGATGATATATCCAACTAAATCATTTATCGTATTTACGACTTGTGATATATTCAACATTAAACATCTTTCTTGATGCACGTATGATTCTCTCTTTTAAGAGAATATTTATCAAAACGTGATAAGATGAGATTCTCTTTATATGAATCAAGATTTTTCATTAATTGTCCTCTTACGATTCCTCTTAGTATTTTCTTAAGAGGAGATTTTCTATATGAATCTTGAGAATTCTCATTCATGATAGGATGTAATGCAATTTGATATTTTGATACCATTATGATTTGAAATATTTATGATTTGAAATGATATATTATGAATGCTTAAGTATTATGTATGATATGCCCGTAGTAATGATTTATTTTTGGTATCATGTATGAAGTAAGAATGAAATATAGGGTTTTAAAATTATGCATGTGTTAATTTGAAACTATAATGATACACAAAGATATTAAAAAGTGATTGATACTTTAACTTTGTCATAATTTGAAAATTGATGTAAAGAGAAAAGAATTACAACATTGTATTCTTTATTTCTTTTTGACAATGATAAAGGGAGAGAAAAATTGCTAGCTCAAGATGCAAAATTTGGAAACTTACAAAAGAAGCAAAAACTTGCTAGCTTGTACTTCTCAAAAGAGAAGAAAGAACTAACTAGCTTGCATGTTCTAAAGTCATGAAAAATTTGCTAAATTGCTAATATTTCATATATCTAAAACTTGATAGATGTACTTCTCATTTTTGTTGATGACAAAGGGGGAAAAGTTATAATGATGATCATGCATGGAATGATGTATTGAAAATTTGATTATGCATGATTTTATGTTGCATATATTCAAGATTAAATATTACTTCGACTTGAATTCAAGGTTCTATCAATATGGCATATTGATAGGGAGAGTTTGTTTAAACTCTGGGAGTTTGTTTAGACTCTATCATCAATTGGTTATTATAAAAAAGAAGAGATTGTTGAATCTCGGATTTTGATGATGAAACCAATTGATAGTGTTTATGATTTGATCTATATTTTGAGTAACGCAGGAAGCATCGATCAGGGAGAGACAATTAAGGTAGGAAGAATCATGTTGGGCTAGAATGGAACATGTTAGAAGATTGGACATCGAGTCGGAGGATCGGTCGACGTAACGGCAGAAGGCTTCGGGCCATGGGTTTGGGCATCGAGCCAAGAAGAGCGAAAATTGTACTAAGGAAATCGGAGTTGTAGAGGTCAACTAGCCGATTGAGTAATAGGCCGCAAGAGAGGACGATACGCCGAAGAATCGGACGAAGCATTAATGAACCAATGACATGCCGGACAACATTTGATTTAAGCCTTGTAATAATTGTCTGGGTCGAAGTAGGTTTTAAGTGTGCAGGAATAACTACGATAGCGATCAAGGCATAAAGCAAAATTAAGTCCCGGAGTCAAGAACGAGATTTCGTTAGGAGTTCGAGAGTTCGTCAGAAGTTCGGACGTTCGTTGGAAGTTCTGTCGGAATTGATCAAGAAGTCCAAGAACTTGCCAGAGAAGCTTGTCGGAACTCGCCAAGAAGATCATCATGAAGTCCAGGAGCTTGCTGGGAGTCCACTGGAACATTATCGAGAGATTGCCGGAAGTTTACCGGAAGTTTGTCGGAAGATCACCAGAAGCTCGTTGGAAGGAACTAGACTTATTTAGTTTAGTGTATGTCTTAAATTTCGTAATTAGCACATAATTGGGTTGGAATTGGGCCAACTCAATTAGGGGCCAATTGGGCCTAAGGTTAGGCTGTGTTGGGCTAAGTAAAAAGCTCAAACAATGACCCAATAGGTAGAACCGTCATGGCACAGTCTACGAGACTATGTTAGGCGGTAGTATCGCCTAGATTCAATCTCCGAGACTGTCGGGCGGTGGTACCACCAATCTGAGTAGTGGTACCACCCAAACATAGTCTCCCAAACCTAGACTAGGCGCTACATGCGGTGGTTCGCCAAGCACAAGCAGTGGTACCGTCAATACCCTAAAAATTGGGGATGTGACTTTTTAAGGCTCCAAGTTTGAATCCACTTGAGGTCTATAAATACCCCTCTCATCCCTAGTTAACAAACACAAGCATAGATAATTTAAAAGTGAGAAAACACTATAGTAATTACTTGAGAGATTCCCTCCTCTAACGTTCTAAGTTTAGAATTATGTATAGGGAGGAGTGAGTGCTTATAAAAGGTTATCTCCTAAACTTTTGAAAAGGACAAGACGGGTGTAAGAAGGTGGTTGATCTTCACCTATTGAAGGAAGACCATTAGTAGATACCGGTGGCCTCGATGGAAGAGGATTCGGTAGTGGATGTAGGTCATGACGACCGAACTACTATAAAATTGGTTTACTGCCTTCTACTTTGTTGCAAATCAACTTACTTACTCACTACTCTACTTCCTCATTCCATGCTTATGAAAGTATTTTTCAGTTAACATCTTTCCGATCGGTTTTCAACGAATGAATATTTTCCAAAATCGACATTTTTACCTCTACACTAATTCACCCCCCCCCCCCTTCTTAGTGCCGACTCATTCCTAATAGTAACGTGTCACACACATACATATTTAATATATATCTACATCACATGCAAATATATACATATCTAGCAAGTGTATAAGCAATCATATATCACATGAGCAATTACACTAGATGATCATGGACCACAGTCTTGTTAGGATCGAGAGCAATAAGAGGGGGGGGGTGAATTAGTGCAGCGGAAATCTTACAGCGATTAAAAACCAAAAGCTGCGTTCGTTCAAAAACTGTTATGATGCAAAAGCAAATTCTCAGTTTGTATCTAAGCGCAGTTTGCGTCTAAGCGCAGATTGCGTCTAAGCGCAGTTTTGCGTCTAAGCGCAGTTTACGTCTAAACTCAGATTTACGTCTAAACACTGTTTTACGTCTAAACGCAGATTTACGTCTAAACGCAGATTTACGTCTAAACTCAGATTTACGTCTAAACACTGTTTTACGTCTAAACGCAGATTTACGTCTAAACGCAGATTTACGTCTAAACGCAGATTTATGTCTAAACGCAGATTTACGTCTAAACGCAGTTTTACGTCTAAACGCAGATTTACGTCTAAACTCAAAAACTTGTTTGTATACTCGCAGAAGGCAGTATGCAGTTGGAATCAAGACGTAAATGTGAACTGAGATCTGATGATTGAGCGAGGAAAGCCGATTTACGTCTGAATGCAGTTTTACGTCTAAATGCTGAAACTCGTTCGTAAAATCGTAGAGGACAGATTGCAGTTATCAATAGGATTAAAGTGTAAGTGTAAACTGCAAAGAAGCTCGTTCGTAAAAGCACGGAAAACAGTTCTGCAGAATCAAACGTAAACGTAAACTGTAATGTATGAAAATACGAATTTACGTCTGAATGCAGATTCGGAAGAACAACACTTAGAACTTGTTCGTGAAAGCGCAGAGAGCAGTAGTAATGAGGGAGGTTTGCAGTAATGATAAAGTGCTCAAAAATAAACGCAAACCAGAGATTTAGAGTGGTTCGGTCAGCCTTGACCTACTCCACTTTTGGCTTCCTCCACCGATGAGGTTGCCGACGTCAACTAGGTGCCTTCCTTCAATGGGCGAAGGCCAAACTTCCCTTTTACAATTTCTCTCCTTTTGACAAGCTCAGGAGACAACCTTTACAGACCTTTCTCTCCTCACTTTACAACTGAAAACTTGAAGAACAGAAGGAGGAGACTTAAAGGCTTTTCAACACTTTTGAGCTTCTTAGAATCACAGAAAAGATCAAGATTTCGGTGTAGGTCTGTATCTTTTCAGTGCTGAATGGGTGGGGTATTTATAGGCCCCAACCCAATTCAAAATTCGAGCTCAAAACGATCAAATCGATCAAATCCCAGAATTCTGGGATCAGGCGGTTGCACCTCTTGACTGGAGAGGTGGCACCGCCTGGCAGAGCTCGAAGACTGAGCTCAGGCGATTGCTTCTCTCTGCCAGAGCTCGAAGACTGAGCTCGATGGTTGCATCACCTGGCAGAGCTCGAAGACTGAGCTTGGTGATTGCATCACCTGGCAGAGCTCGAAACTGAGCTCGGTGGTTGCATCACCTGGCAGAGCTCCAAACTGAGCTCAGGCTGATGCACCTCTCTGCCAGAGCTCGAAGACTGAGCTCGGTGATTGCATCACCTGGCAGAGCTCGAGACTGAGCTCAGGCTGATGCACCTCTCTGCCAGAGCTCGAAGACTGAGCTCGGTGGTTGCATCGCCTGGCAGAGCTCGAAACTTGAGCTCTGGCGGTGCTACCTCTTGGCAGAGGAGGTTGCACCGCCCAGTCTAGCTCGAAGACTGAGCTCTGGGCGGTTGCACCTCTCGGCTGGGGCGGTTGCACCTCCCAGCCTCGCAGCCCTGGCGGTTGCACCTCCTGGCTGGGGCGGTTGCACCTCCCAACCCCACAGCCCAGGCGGTTGCACCTCCTGGCTGGGGCGGTTGCACCTCCTGGTGCAATCAGGGTCCGAATGGTTCACTCCATTCGGCCCACTTTGAATCTTTTCAGGGGCCCAATTGCCCCAAGATTAAGCTAATGGGATCACCTCCCATTTTCATGCTTAATCATCATGCTAACTACGATTAACTCTAAGACAACTTCTGCAGCTTTGCTCCGATGCGTCAATCGCTTCTTCCGGCGAGTTTCCAGCCAACTTTCGTCGATCAACCGATAACCCTCGGTGATCCTTCTGCGGACATCCGGCATACTCCTGGACTTTGCGACGATCCACTTGGCGAGTTCCGACGAGCTTCGCTTGGCAAGCTTCTGGACTTCTCGGATCTGTTCTCGCTGAACCTCCGACGACCGTCCGAACTTCCGTCGAACTCTCGAACTCCCAACGTGATCATGATCTTGACTCCGGCGCAACACCTGCTGCTTGTCTTACTCTTATCGTAGTTAATCCTGCACACTTATCTCAACACATAGATTAAATAACAAATGACAATTGACTTCATCATCAAAATCCGAGATTCAACAAGTCTAATATGATAAGGCCCGAGCAAGTGAGCCTAATCACTCACATCAATATCTATGTGTGTAGCGGTTTATTTTCATACCCTGTGATCGTCCATCTCGTCCTCGTTGGTTCCGTCAACATCTCAACGCATCTCCATGCATCGCGATCATCCGTCTGGTGGGTCCCGCTATCGCATCCATGCTCCTGCTGCACCATCTCGTGTGATTATAACTTAATAATAGGTACGCAGGCCCGACAATAAACAAGAAATAAAATAGAGGCTTGTAAGCCCCAATAATAAGAATCACAAGTACACACATCACACGGTCATGATCAACCATACACATATACATCACATATATAAATCATTATCACATAGGACTACTAGATAATAATAAAAATAATAATCAATTAAATATTTTAATTAATTAATAATTTCTGAAATTGGGGACATGTAGGAAAAATTTTAAATTATGAGGGGTATTTTCATAATTTGGATAAATGAGAGAACTTGGAATTTTTAAAATTCTGAGGGGCAAAACTATCTTTTGTCCATAAAACCCTAATGCTCTCTTCTCCCTACATGTTGCGGCCACCGCCACCCTATCGGCGATGGGCGCCTATGCGGGTGGTGTTGCCCCCATGCGCGGGCGGGAGCCCATGCAAGTGGCACTGCCCCTGCGGGTGCTGTGCTTGCCGATGTAGTGCTCGTAGGCGCCGCACCTACAGGTAGGTGCCCTTGCGGGTGGTGTGCCCACCGGTGTAATTCTCACAGGCGCCGGGCCTACGGGTGACACCCTCACGGGTGCAGTGCTTGTAGGCGTCATGCCTGCGGGCGGCATCCCCTTATTACGGGCATTCTACCACTCGCAGGAGCCGCCCTTGTGTGCACTGTGCCCGAAGGCTGCGCCCGAGAGTAGGGAACCCGCAAGCTGCCAGCCCACCCTTGCCCGCCACAGGCCGCTGGCTGGCTGCTGCCGACGTTGTGCTGCCTGCCTGCAACCGCTGCCCTTGTGGGCACTTCGTGTCTGGGGGCACCGTCGCTTATACTGTAGGTGCAGTGCCTACGCGTAGGCAGTTTTGTGTTGAATCTCGGATTTTGATGATGAAGTCAATTGTCATTTGTTATCTAATCTATATGTTGAGATAAGTGTGCAGGATTAACTACGATGAAAATAAGATATGCAACAGGAGTTGCGCAAAAGTCAAGACAATGATCACGTTGGGAGTTCGAGAGTTCGACGGAAGTTTGGACAGTCACCGAAGGTTATGCGGGAACAAATCCGAGAAGTCCATGAGCTTGCCAAAGAAGCTCGTCGGAACTTGCCAAGTGGATCGTCGCAAGTCCATGAGTTTTCCGGAAGTCCGTAGGAGCATCACCGAAGGTTCATCGAATGATCGACGGAAGTTCGCCAGAAGCTCGTTGGAAGAAGCGATTGATGCACCGGAGCAAGTTGCAGTAAATATCATAGGAAAAATTGTAGTTAGCACAATGATTAAGTTAGAAATGAGAGGTGATCCCATTAACTTAATCTTGGGGCAATTGGGCCCCTGAAAAACCCAAATTGGGCCGAATGGATCAACCCATTCGGACCCTGATTTCTGCCAGGCGGTTGAACCGCCCAAGCCAGGAGGTGGCACCGCCTGGGCTAAGTCTCCGAGCGAGACTGGGCGGTGCAACCGCCCTAGCCAGGAGGTGGCACCGCCTGGGCTCAGTCTCCGAGCGAGACTGGGCGGTGCAACCTCCCCTGACAGAGGTGGCACCGCCTGGGCTCGGTCTCCGAGCTCTGGCTGAGCAGTGCAACCGCCTCAGTCAGGAGGTGGCACCGCCTGCGCTCAGTCTTCGAGCTCTGGCAGGAGGTGCAACCGCCCCTGATAGGAGGTGGCACCGCCTAGAGGCACAGTCTTCGAGCTCTGCCAGGCGGTGCAACCGCTCCAGTCAGGAGGTGCAACCGCCAGATCTCGAAATTTCGGGAATTAATAGTTTTGAGCTCCAAATTCAAACTGGGTTGGGGCCTATAAATACCCCACCCATTCAGCACTGAAAGGGCACAGAATATACACCGAAATCATGATCTTGTTCTGTGATTTTTAGAGTTCAAAATTATTGTACAGGCCAAAAGTTCTTCTCTCTCTTTTTTTCTAAGTTCTGAGCTATAAAGAGAGGAGAGAAAATTCTGTAAGGGTTGTCTCCTAAACCCGTCAAAAGGAGTGAAATTGTAAAAGGGTGGTTGGCCTTCGCCTATTGAAGGAAGGCCTCTAGTTGACGTCAGTGATCTCGTCGGTGGAGGAAGCCAAAAGTGGAGTAGGTCAAGATTGACCGAACCACTCTAAATCTCGGTTTGCATTTACTTTAAGCATATTATCTTTACTACAAACCTCCTCTAAAGCTTACTGCTTTCTGCACATATACGATCGGGTTTCAAGCTTCGCACTTTCCGAATCAGCGTTTAGACGTAAAATAGTTTATCGTACGATCATCATATTTCTGTTTGCGTTTACATTTTGATTTCTATCACAACTGCAAACTGCCTTTATATCTTTGCTTAAACTGCATCTTGCTTAATCAAGTGATTTACGAATCAGCATTTAGACGTAAATCAGTTTTTTCGTACGAATATCATATTTCAGTTTGCGCCTACTATCTGATTAGAATCATAACTGCAAACTGCATTTATATCTTTGCTGCATCTCGCTTAAACAAAAGTTAAAGTGATTTACGAATTGGCTTTCTTACCAAAATTACTTTTAACGAACGAACGCAGTTTTTATTTTTCGTAGAAGGTTTTCCGCTGCACTAATTCACCCCCCACTCTTAATGCTCTTGATCCTAACAATTGGTATCAAAGCGAGGTTAACTATCAAACAGATTAAAACCCAAGAGAGATGGCATATGTCGGAAACCAAGAGGGCCATTCTATTACACGTCCACCCATGTTCAATGGGATGGACTACACCTATTGGAAGACCCGAATGAGGATCTTTCTTATCTCTCTGGATTTTGAACTTTGGAATCTTGTCGAAAATGGATTTTCGAAGTCTTCTCTTCCAATGATCGATTGGAATGAATTGGAGAAGAAGGCTTTCGTTCTTAATGCAAAGGCTATGAATGTCTTATTTTGTGCGCTTGATAAAAACGAGTTCAACCATGTTTCGGTTTGTGAAACCGCATTTGATATTTGGCACACACTCGAAGTGACTCACGAAGGCACAAGTAGAGTGAAAGAGTCAAAAATCAATCTTTTGTTACATTCTTTCAAACTTTTCCGGATGAAACCGAGTGAGACTATTGGTGACATGTTTACACGTTTCACGGATGTCGTCAATGGTCTAAAAGGACTCGGAAAAAGTTTTTCAGATTTTGAGCTCGTAAATAAGATTCTAAGATCCCTTCCTAAGAGTTGGGATCCTAAAGTCACTGCTATTCAAGAGGCGAAAGATCTAAACAACTTCCCTCTTGAAGAACTAATCGGGTCATTAATGACCTACGAGATGACTTGCAAAGCTCATGAAGAGCAAGAAGACTTCCTTCCAAAGAACAGGAAGGATATGGCACTTAGAACTTCAGAAGACCACTTGAGAGAAAACTCAAGTGATGAGGACTGTGACGATGACTTGGCACTTCTAACAAGAAAATTTAAAAAATTCATTAAAAGAAACAAGTTTAAGAATGACACAAAAAATAAACTTGAACCCAAGAAGGACCAAGTTATTTGCTATGAGTGCAAAAAGTCAGGACACTACAAGAGTGATTGTCCCCAAGTCAAAAAGAGAACATCAAAGAAGAAGGCGCTCAAAGCAACATGGGATGACTCGAGCGCGTCTGAAGAAGAGGAGTCCAACACCGAGCAAGTTGCTCATTACGCCTTAATGGCCATCGGAGAGGAGGTAACGAATTTAATATATGCAGATTTATCATTTGATGAATTATTAAATGTCTTCCATGATTTATTTGATGAATGCAGGATTATTAGTAGAAAATATAAATTGCTAAAAAAGGAGCATGATAGTCTTACTTGTAATTTCGATAAGCTAAAAGCTGAATATCATGATAGTTTAGGTTCATGCATAAAATGCCATGATCTAGAAACTCTCCAAAAGGAAAACTTGCTACTTAAGGACACCTTGAAGAAATTCGAGGTTGGTAGCAAGTTCTTGAACATGATCCTTGCAAACAAGGGTCACGTTCCCAAAAGAAGTGGAATCGGATTTGTGAAAAGTCCTCACCAAAATCCAACCACCTTCATAAAAGGCCCCATCTTACATGTTCAACACCAAGACAAATGCAACTTTTGTTGTAAACTTGGACACAAAACACATTATTGTCCATTCAAGAAAATTAGTCCAAACAAATTAATTTGGGTTCCTAAAGGAACCATGATAAATTCTATGCAACATGATAAACAATGTAGATCTATTTTTTAGGCACCCAAAAGCAAATGGGTACCTAAAGATCATCCTTTCTTGTAGAAACCTATACCATCGCAAGCTAGGAGCAAGAGATGGTACCTTGATAGTGGATGCTCAAGGCATATGACTAGAGATCCATCTCAATTCTCTAAGCTCACTAGCATAGACGAAGGCTATGTCACCTTCGGAGACAACAACAAGGGTAAAATCATTGGCAAAGGAACCATAGGTAACAAATCCAACTTCTTTATTGAAGATGTTTTGTTAGTTGATGGTTTAAAACATAACCTCTTGAGCATTAGTCAATTATGTGATAAAGGATATATTGTCATATTCGAATCTAATGCTTGCATCATTGAAAAACCACACAAAAACATGTCTATGATTGCATTAAAACAAAATAACGTCTACACTATTGACATCAATGATTTGTGTAATGAAATGTGTTTTTCGATTTTGAATGAAGATGCTTGGCTATGGAATAGAAGATTAGGTCATGCTAGCATGAAACTAATCACTCAAATATCATCTAAAGAACTTGTAAGAGGAATTCCTCATATCAAGTTCATCAAAGATAATGTATGTGATGCTTGCCAATTAGGTAAACAAATTAAGGGCAGTTTCAAATCTAAGAATCAAATAAGCACCTCTAGGCCCTTACAATTGATCCATATGGACTTGTTCGGACCAATCTCTACATCAAGCCTAGGAGGTAGCAAATACGGCTTCGTCATTGTGGATGACTATAGCAGATACACATGGACTTACTTCTTAAAACAGAAAAGTGAATGCTTTAGATATTTTACCAAGTTTTGTAAACTTGTTCAGAATGAGAAGGGTTCTATGATTTCGTCAATTAGAAGTGATCGCGGTGGTGAATTTCAAAACCATGATTTCCAAGAATTTTGTGAACTCAATGGATACAACCATAATTTCTCTACTCCTAGAAATCCTCAACAAAATGGAGTAGTAGAAAGAAAAAATCGAAATTTACAAGAAATGGCAAGAACCATGTTGAATGAACATAGCCTACCCAAATATTTTTGGGTCAAAGCCGTAAATACTGCATGCTATATTTTGAATAGAGTTCTAGTAAGACCCTTACTCACCAAAACTCCCTATGAGTTATGGAACAACAAAAAACCCAATGTTTCATATTTTAAAGTCTTTAGGTGTAAGTGTTTTATCTTGAATGAAAAGGATAACTTAGGAAAATTTGATGCTAAATCCCTTGAAGGAATCTTTCTTGGTTATTCTTCGGTTTCTAAAGCCTTTCGTATCTTCAATAAAAGAACTTTAATTATTGAAGAATCCATTCATGTTGTTTTCAATGAGATTTTCGAAATCAGGAAAAACGATTTTGATGATGATGTTAATTTTGATTCCTTGAATTTAAATGAAACCCCGTCTCCAACTAGCAACTTGGATGCATCCACTTCCGAAATATCCTTACCCAAGGATTGGAAGTATGTAGATGCTCATCCTAAGGAGCTAATCTTATGAGACACATCAAAGGGAGTTCAAACACGTTCTTCTCTTAAAAATTTTTGTTCCAATGCCGCTTTTCTCTCCCAAATTGAACCAAAATGTGTTGACGAAGCCATGAAAGATGATTCATGGATTATCGCAATGCAAGATGAATTAAATCAATTTGAGAGAAATGAGGTGTGGAAGCTTGTTCCTAGGCCAAATGACCATTTAGTTATTGGTACTAAATGGGTTTTTAGAAACAAGCAAGATGAATATGGTATCGTGGTTAGAAACAAGGCTAGATTAGTGGCCAAAGGTTTCAACCAAGAAGAAGGTATCGATTACGAAGAAACCTTCGCTCCTATGGCTCGATTAGAAGCTATAAGGATGCTCCTTGCCTACGCTAGTAGTAATAATTTTAAGTTGTTTCATATGGATGTTAAAAGTGCTTTTCTTAATTGCTTTATTTCCGAAGAAGTCTATGTTGAATAACCTCTTGGATTTGAAAATAATAGCCTCCCAAATCATGTGTTTAGATTAACTAAAGCTCTCTATGGTTTAAAACAAGCTTCGAGGGCTTGGTATGAGAGACTTAGTTCTTTTCTTATCGAAAATAATTTCACAAAAGGCAAGGTTGATACTACATTGTTCATCAAGAATTTTGAAAATGATTTTCTCATTGTTCAGATTTATGTTGATGATATTATCTTTGGTTCTACAAATGAATCTCTTTGTGAATCTTTTGCTAAAACTATGAGTCTTGAATTCGAAATGAGTTTAATGGGAGAATTAACATTCTTCTTAGGCTTACAAATCAAACAACTAAGCAATGGCATCTTTATTAGTCAAACTAAATATGCTATGAATTTGCTAAAAAAATTTAATATGAATAAATCAAAAGCTATTAACATTCCTATGAGCATCTCCACTAAGTTAGAAATCGATGAAAGTGGAGAAAGCTTCGATCAAAAAACTTATAGGGGCATGATAGGAAGTTTACTTTACCTCACTGCAACTAGACCAAATATCATGTTCAGTGTAGGACTTTGTGCTAGATTTCAATCAAACCCTAAGATATCTTATCTCAAAGCAGTTAAAAGAATACTTAGATATCTTAATGGTACCACAAATCTAGGATTATGGTACCCAAAATCAAAGAATCTTGAGTTAATTACTTATGCTGATACAAACTTTGCTGGCTGTAAACTAGATAAAAAAAGCATATCAGGAACATGTCAATTTTTAGGACATGCCCTTGTTTCCTGGTCATCTAAGAAACAAAACTCGGTTGCACTATCAACAACCAAAGCTGAATATATTGCAGTAAGTACATGCTGTGCACAAGTTGTATGGATGAAAAACACCTTAGAAGATTATAAAATTCATCTTAAAAATATTCCCATTAAATGTGATAACACAAGTGCAATATGCTTAACGAAGAATCCTATACAATACTCAAGAACAAAACATATTGATATTAGACATCACTTTATACGAGATCATGTTACTCATCATAATGTAATCATAGAGTTCATTGATACTAAACATCAACTAGCTGATATTTTTACAAAACCTCTAAATGAAGAACAATTTGATTTCATAAGAAGAGAATTAGGAATGTTGATGTGTCCGAATACATAAACTAGTTAAAATTATTTTTCGAACTTTATTGAATGATCAAATCACTTGATTGCCATTACATGCCTAAATAACATGTTGGAAATTATGTGCATGTTTTGTCTTCATGATTGTATTTGAAAATCAATAGCATAGTCTTGTCCGAATGCATGAAAGTGTTAATTTCATTTTCGGATTCGCTTAACAATTGGTATCCTAACAATCGGATTTTCTCATACACTTATGAAAAATATTTTTCTGAAATGGATTTAATGAAATGATTCTAGCTTATGAATTCCATCTTGAAATATGAATAATAGTATTTTTACTTGCAAAGATTTGTTTCACATACATATCTTGATACCTGTAAAAATGAAGCATGATTCAATCTCTCATCGACTTTAACTTCATGAGTTGATCTCTCATCGGTTTTAACTTCACTCAAAGTAAACTCACAAATAGCTGGTATCACAAATAGCCTTCCTCCTTTATGCAAAAAGATTATAATAAATAAAAAGGAAGAAGTATTCAAAGCAATCTATGTATCATGCTTTCCTTTATATGCTTGGAAAATAACATGTAAAGGCATGAACAACTATCACGCTTATGCTCAAAATTCGCTTATTGTTCTCCTGCTATCACAATTACCATACTTTTTGTTGATGACAAAGGGAGAGAAATATATGAGTATTAATGCCATGCTTGCATCATCGAGAAATATATGAGTATTAATGCCATGCTTGCATCACCAAGAGATATATGAATTGATGCTATGATTGCTATAATTTGCATTATGCCTTGTTTGTATCATGTAATGAAATCAAAATCTTACTTCGCAGTTTTACATGTTGATATCTTACAATATGATGAATTGCTACTATTACTATCATTCAAACCTATTATGTAAAATTTGAAAATGAATGTCAAGCCTTGACATCATCTTCAGAGAGAAACATCATGATGGGAATCATGATGGGAGTATTGATATGTTTAAATGATTTTAACTTATCAATATGTCTCTTGAATTCAAAGGTTTTGAATTCAAGAATGACTTATCTCAAGTATGGCATATAGACAGGGGGAGTTAAGGTTAACTCCATTATCAATTGATTGTCATCATCAAAAAGGGGGAGATTGTTGAATCTCGGATTTTGATGATGAAGTCAATTGTCATTTGTTATCTAATCTGTATGTCGAGATAAGTGTACAGGATTAACTACGATAAAAATAAGATATGCAACAGGAGTTGCGCCGGAGTCAAGACAATGATCACATTGGGAGTTCGAGAGTTCGACAGAAGTTTAGACAGTCGTCGGAGGTTCTGCGGGAACAAATCCGAGAAGTCCATGAGCTTGCCAAAGAAGTTCGTCGGAACTCGCCAAGTGGATCGTCGCAAGTCCAGGAGTTTTCCAGAAGTCCGCAGGAGCATCACCGAAGGTTCATCGGATGATCGACGGAAGTTCGCCGGAAGCTCGCCGAAAGATGCGATTGACGCACCGGAGCAAGTTGTAGTAAATATCTTAGGAAAAATCATAGTTAGCATAATGATTAAGTTGGAAATGGGAGGTGATCCCATTAACTTAATCTTGGGGCAATTGGGCCCTTGAAAAACCCAAATTGGGCCGAATGGATCAACCCATTCGGACCCTGATTTCTGCCATGCTGTTGAACCGCCCAAGCCAGGAGGTGGCACCACCTTGGCTAAGTCTCCGAGCGAGACTGGGCGGTGCAACCGCCCCAGCCAGGAGGTGGCACCGCCTGGGCTCAGTCTCCGAGCGAGACTGGGCGGTGCAACCTCCCCTGATAGAGGTGGCACCGCCTGGGCTTGGTCTCCGAGCTATGCCTGAGCGGTGCAACCGCCTTAGTCAGGAGGTGGCACCACCTGAGCTCGGTCTTCAAGCTCTGGCAGGAGGTGCAACTGCCCCTGACAGGAGGTGGCACCGCCCAGAGGCTCAGTCTTCGAGCTCTGCCAGGCGGTGCAACCGCTCCAGTCAGGAGGTGCAACCGCCATATCCCGGAATTCCGAGAATTGATAGTTTTGAGCTCTAAATTCAAACTGGGTTGGGGCCTATAAACACCCCACCCATTCAGCACTGAAAGGGGACAGAATATACACCGAAATCCTAATCTTGTTCTATGATTTTTAGAGTTCAAAAATTGTTGTAAAGGCCAAAAGTTCTTCTCCCTCTTTTCTTCCAAGTTCTGCGCTTTAAAGAGAGGAGAGAAAATTCTGTAAGGGTTGTCTCCTAAGCCCGTCAAAAGGAGTGAAACTGTAAAAGGGTGGTTGGCCTTCGCCTATTGAATGAAGGCCTCTAGTTGACGTCAGTGACCTCGTCGATGGAGGAAGCCAAAAGTGGAGTAGGTCAAGATTGACCGAACCACTCTAAATCTCGGTTTGCATTTACTTTGAGCATATTATCTTTACTACAAACCTCCTCTAAAGCTTACTGCTTTCTGCTCATATACGATCGGGTTTCAAGTTTCGCACTTTCCGAATCAGCGTTTAGACGTAAAATAGTTTCATCGTACGATCATCATATTTCTGTTTGTGTTTACGTTTTGATTTCTATCACAACTGCAAACTGCCTTTATATCCTTGCTTAAACTGCATCTTGCTTAATCAAGTGATTTACGAATCAGCATTTAGACGTAAATCAGTTTTTTCATACGAATATCATATTTCAGTTTGCGCCTACTATCTGATTAGAATCATAACTGCAAACTGCATTTATATCTTTGTTGCATCTCGCTTAAACAAAAGTTAAAGTGATTTACGAATTGGCTTTCTTACCAAAATCACTTTTAACGAACGAACGCAGTTTTTATTTTTCGTAGAAGGTTTTTCGCTGCACTAATTCACCCCCCCCCCCCCCCCCTCTTAGTGCTCTTGATCCTAACACTTTGCCTACAGGGCGACCGGCTGCATGTGGTTGCAACTACGTGCAGCAACAGTTGTTGCGCTTACGAACGTCATGCCACTTGCCTACAATCGCTACCCTTGCGACTACCACTACAGGCGACTGCACGCACGTAGATGGGTAGCAAGCTACCATCTACGAGGGTAGTAAGGGCAGCAACAGTTGCTTCCCTTTCTCATTTTTATGTCAATGATTTTGACGTCAAAAGATTTTCTATGACACAACACATGTAGTTCAAAATCAATCTTTTGCATGAAAAATCTGACTCTAATACCACTGTAGGAAAATCTAGAAGCAATATCACATGTACAATGGAAGAACAGAAAACAAAAACCCCAAATTTCCCAAAAATGTGTTCATCGTCGTGCGAAGATTGGTGTGTAAAAACCCATGAAACATAAAACCACGTGTGAGATAGTCGTGTTACCTAGGGAGATCGTATATCCCTGAATCTTGCAGATTTGTAGGAGAGGATAAAGGAGGTCAAGCATCCTCCTCTCTAGTAGTGATCCACATAATAGGGCTACGACGATGCTCCTTAAATCGTTGGCTAAATCTACACACCTACTATTTGAGGTGGAGAAAGGGAGAGGAGAATAGGAGGTGGCAACCAAGAAGCCTCTGGCTGATGGGTCTTTGGTTCCCTCCTATTTATAGAGGTCCCCTGTCTACTTAATCATAATAGATCCTATCCTATTGGGTATTGGATCTTCATCCAACTACCCAAGCCTCTTATATTAGTGGATCTCTATCTAATAATCTCATATTGCTTATTATTGGATCTCATTCTGTTTATTATTGGATCTCATTCATAGAATCCAATAATTCAGGGGCTTATTGGATATCTAATAATATATGGGCTCCGACGGATATCTTATATCCGAACCTCTACTCGTCGCAATACCTACCATATGTGTGTGACCCTCTAGGCCCAATATCGAGCTAGTCGTGAGTCATATCTATCAAAACTTCTTCTAGCTCAGTGAATTATTATCTTCATAATAATTCACTCGACTCATCGACTACGGACGTACTAGGCCACTACGTCGTAATCCCTAGACAATATAGGGGAATCCAATCCATTTGACCCATATGTCCTTAGTTATCATGTATCTATAGTTCCACATCCATCTAATATCCCAAAGACCATATATCGGGTATAGTGCTGTCATACTCATATAGTTTCTATTCGAGTCTCGCTCTAATCGGATTCTCCCGAAGAACTCTTTCTCTCTTAATTTAAATGACCCTAACCAGGGATTTGTTTGAGCCAGAACATATGAGATATTTCTTTCTGTTAGGATCGGAGCGGCATTAAGAGGGGGGGGGGGGGGGGGGGGTGAATTAGTGCAGCGGTAAAGTACGATAAACTTTTGACGATTTAAACCCTTTCGGAAACTTCGTATGATAAAAGCAACGTTTTGTTTGAAACCGTTTCGATTGCGTTTTAACTTGACGGGATACGTAAGAAGGAGCGAAAGAAGTAGAGTATCAAAGTGCAAATGGTTTGCAGTAATATAAATGGCAATAAGTAAATGCAAACCAGAGATCATGCCGATTTTAAAGTGGTTCGGTCAAATGATCTACATCCACTTGCGAGGCCCCTCTTGGATGAGGCTCCCACCTTCCACTAGCAAATCTCTTGAAGGGGAAGGGTAAATACCCCTCTTACAACTTTTTACAAGCGGTTCACTCTCTTACAGATTTTCAGTAAGAAAGAAGGAGGTGAACACTAGCAAATTGAAAACAAGACTAGCTAAGACTTTTCTAAGACCTTTCTCTCAATCAATTGTTTCTCCAAAAGTTGTAATCTCAACTGAGATTTGAGGGGTATTTATAGGCCTCAAAAGGATTCAAATTTGGGCTCCAAAATTTGAATTCTCTTTGGTTCCCGATGCTGGCGGTGCCACCGCCTGTCAATTTCTGACACTGACAGTGGACTGGCGGTGCCACCGCTCAACCAAGCGGTGCCACCACCCAGCTCTCGGGTGCTGGGCGGTGCCACCGCCTAGGCCAATTTAGCTCGCTGGTTGGGCTCCAAACTTGGCCCAAACCAGTCCGAACTCGGGCCCAATTGGCCCCTACTTGGGTTATAGGATTAACACCTCATCCTAACCCTAATTAATGTGCTAACTACGAATTTAAAGACATTTTCTAAGCTATTACAAAGTCCGTAAGTCAAGACTTCTTCCGACGAGCTTCCGGCGAACTTCCGGCGAACTTCCGGCAGTCTTCCGATAAACTCTCGGAAACCATTCTGCGAACTCCCGGCAAGCTCCTAGACTTCACGATTTGATCTTGGCGAGTTCCGATGAGCTTCTTTGGCAAACTCCAATCTTTCTCGGTGAGCTTCGCGAACTTCCAACGAACCTTCTGGCAAGCTTCCGAAAAACCCTTCGGCAAGCTCCCTACTCATTCTCGGCTAGTTTCGACAACATTCCCGACGAACCTTCGGACTTCCGTCGAACTCTCGAACTCGCAACAAATCCTTCGCGCTTGACTCCAACACTTTGTTTTGCTTTATGTCTTCATCGTTATCGTAGTTAATCCTGCACACACAAGCAAAAACTCTACTCCGATCTAGACAATTATTACAACGCGAATTGACATTCTGTTACCCGGCACGTCATTGGTTGGCGCTTCATCCGATTCTTCAGCACATCGTCCTCTCTTACGGCTTGTTGCCCAATTGGCGGTTGACCTCCGTAACCCCGATATCCTTGGCGCAATTCCGCTCTCCTTAGCCCGATGCCCGACGTCCGAAGCCTTTTGCCGTTCAATACCCTGACGTGATCTCCTCCAGCGCAACGTCAATTCCTCCTGCGTTAATTGTCTAATCCTGATCGAGTAGACCTGCATCACTCAAAATGCAGTTAAACATCTAAACACAATCAATTAGTTTCATCATCAAAATCTGAGATTCAACAATCTCCCCCTTTTTGATGATGATAACTAATTGATGACTAACGGAGTTAACCTTAACTCCCCGGAGTTTAACCAAACTCCCCCTATCAATATGCCGTATTAATAGAAACTCTTGGATTCAAAACTCCAAACAACATGTCATGATCAAATCATGACATGACCTCAACATACTTCTCCCCCTTTGTCATCAACAAAAAGGAGAAGTGTCACTTTCTATGTGTTTGAGAGATGAATTCAACTTATTGCATGAAAAACATAATATCAAGTTTTATCATCATGCAATCTAACGATTAAAGATGTGTAAGTTTAGCATGTTTGGTCTTCTTGAGATAGCTATTGATTGCTTCTCTTTAGACTACTAGCTAGCTGTTTTCACGATATGCAAGTTGCAAGCTAGCAAATTTTTGCTTCCTTTGCAATGTTTGAGCTAGCAATTTTGCTTCTGTAGCAAGTTAGCATATTTTGCATTTTGAGATAGCAACTATTTGCTTCTCTTTAGACTATAAGCTATCAATTTTTATGATATGCAAGTTTTACTACATACAAGCAAGCAAAAAATTACGAAAGCAAATACAAGATAGCTTTCTTGTGTAAGCTCATGATTCTTGCTTTCTATTACAATGTGCAAGTTGCAAGTTTTGCTTCTTTTACAATGTGCAAGTTTTCAAATTTTGCATCTTGAGTGAGCAATATTTCTCCCCCTTTGTCATTGTCAAAAAGAAAAGAAGAATACAGTTTTGTAGTTCTTTTTCCTTTTACAAAGATTTCAAAATCATGACAAAGGATGAATAATCAAGTTATGAATGTCAAGACAATTTTTCATCATGAATATTTTATCATTGCATGCATCATTATCATAAGTTGAAGTATTACATGCATAATATCATATCATCATTCATAATTACATTAATGTTTCAATATAGCAATTTCTTCTCATAATGTGTAACTTAGCACTAATTGCTTCTCTTGATATTTACGAGCTAGCTAGCAAAATTTGCTCCCCCTATGTCATTATCAAATAGAAGGGAATAACAATACAATAGTGTAATTCATTTCTCTTTACTATAATCTTCAAATCATGACAGGGGTTAAGTGTCAATCTTATTTGTGCATCATTATATTTTCAAATTAAAATATACATATTTTCAAAAACCTTATATTTCATTCATGCACGATATTGAATAAATCGATCGACATTATGAGGATATCATACATGATACTAAAATTTTTAACTATTTATCAATATTTTGATCATGATACCAAACAATCATCATTTAGAGCATTTATGATACAAAACATTAAATCAACATTTATCATTTTAGCAACAACTCATAGCATTTTAAATCATGATTTACATCATATGCAATACATCACATCATAATTAGAAAGCACAAGTATTGCATGCATCATTGCAAATCATAAATGTTTCATAATGGTATAAATTTTGTCAAATTATATCCTACCATGCATGATCAAAACTTCTCCCCGTTTTATCATTGAAAACAAGAAAGAAGTAGGGAAGAGCATAAAAATATAAAATATTTCAATCATTTCAAGGCATTTATATCATAGATATAAAGAACTCATATCATCAAAGATAAGACCATTTGAATACCAAAAGACATGATTCATTTTATCAAATATCTTCCTTTTATAAATAACAAAAATTGTAGGTGTACAAAGAAGAGATTGAGATTAAAAAAGAATCTCAAGTAGTAAATCCAAGAAATCAAGATCATAATTTAAATACAAACTCATTCAAATTCAAATCGTCAAATTCATCAAAATCTCAATATTACTTTCAAGAGATTCAAAATGGTATACATAGATTTATCATAATAATCATCAAGATCAATAAGATAGAGAAAAATAAAATTTCAAGGAAAAAATATTTTTCTCTTTTTAGTTCTTTCAATTCATGTGATTTTATTTCATTTATGGCAAATAAAAACATGTATCATGTTTAAAACCAAAAGTGTAAAATTTATTACAACAAAGATCAATAAGGCACTTCCATTATAGTAAAAATCAATAATCCGTAAATTGCAAGATTCATCATGCATAATTTTAAAATTTATTAAGCATGATCATTATGCATAACACTAAAACATGGTTTCAAAATGTTTAATATTTTCATTACACAATTTCATCATTATGCATCATCATATTTTCAAATTCATGCAAAATTTCAAAACTATATCTTTTATTTTTCATGCATGATACAAATAACTCAATCATCAATATCGGCATATCATATATGATATTCAAACATTCATGATAAATCATTTTGGCAACATGATCATAGCTATTCAAATGATAGTATTTAATGTCAAAATTCATTACATCCTATCATGCATGATCATTAACTTCTTATTTGAATTTCATGCATTATTTCATTTCATCACATAAGGAATATCAAGAGGAGTTATTGGGTGATGAGATAAATATTTCATGAGTACAAGGAATTGCATAAAAATCATATTATGAAAAGATAATAACAGAAGACACGTTTTGTTTTAAAAAATCTCTTCTTAAATAATCAAGGAAAAATCTTAGGAGATCATGATATAAATAAAATTCATTCAATCTTAGAATAAGATATTAATTCAAGCATATAAAATTTCTCAATTCATTATGAATCATAAAAAGAATTGTGGTTCCGAAATATCACGATTCATTTAGGAAAATTTTCTCTTTAGTGCACGATAAGAAGAAATATAGTAATGATACCAATCATAATTCATTTGGATAATAGATGCTAAAAAGGAACATTGAGGATACAATATCTTGATTTTTATAGAGTAAATCTCAAGTTATAAATCTCGAAAAATCAAGATAAAGCTCGTTCAAAGCAAGTAGTTCTATTCTTTTTTCTTTTTAATTTTTGTTTCATTTGTAGTTTAAGTTCATCATCACTTGAGCTTATGCTCGAGAGGTCTTCATGTGTTCTATATCCGAAATCCTTCTTGTCCTTTAGAAGGTTGTTCTCGAGTTTCCTTTTTGTCACATTGTTCATTTCGTAGGTCATTAGAGACCCAATAAGTTCTTCGAGAGGGAATATTTTAAGGTCCTTGGCCTCTTGAATGGCCGTAACTTTTGGATCCCAACTTTTTGGAAGGGATCTTAAGATTTTAGTGACTAGGTCAAAATTAGAAAAACTTTTACCAAGAGCTTTGAGTCCATTGATGACATCTGTGAAACGGGTGTACATGTCTCCGATGGACTCACTTGGTTTCATCCGGAAAAGTTCATAAGAATGCACAAGAATATTGATTTTGGACTCTTTCACTCGGCTAGTGCCTTCATGAGTGACCTCTAGAGTTCTCCAAATATCAAAAGCCGAGTCACACATCGAAATGCGATTAAATTCATTTTTGTCAAGTGCACAATATAAGGCATTCATAGCCTTTGCATTTAGAGAAAACATCTACTTCTCCAAATCATTCCAATGGTTCATTGGGAGAAAAGACATTTCAAATCCATTTTCGACTATGTCCCATAAATTCAAATCCAAAGAAAGTAAGAAAACTCTCATTCGAGTTTTCCAATAAGTGTAGTCCGTCCCATTGAAAAAGGGAGGACGAATGAGAGAGTGACCCTCTTGAAAGCCATAAAGAGTCATTTTTATTTGGGTGTTAAACTAAAGTAGAAAATCGTGGCTCTAATACCAATTGTTAGGATCGGAGCGGCACTAAGAGGGGGGGGGGGCGAATTAGTGCAGCGGTAAAGTACGATAAACTTTTGACGATTTAAACCCTTTCGGAAACTTCGTACGATAAAAGCAACGTTTCGTTTGAAACCGTTTCGATTGCGTTTTAACTTGACGGGATACGTAAGAAGGAGACAAAGAAGTAGAACATCAAAGTGCAAATGGTTTGCAGTAATATAAATGGCAATAAGTAAATGGAAACTAGAGATCATGCCGATTTTAAAGTGGTTCGGTCAAATGATCTACATCCACTTGCGAGGCCCCTATTCGATGAGGCTTCCACCTTCCACTAGCAAATCTCTTGAAGGGGAAGGGTAAATACCCCTCTTACAACTTTTTACAAGCGGTTCACTCTCTTACAGATTTTCAGCAAGAAAAAGGAGGTGAACACTAGCAAATTGAAAATAAGACTATTTAAGACTTTTCTAAGACCTTTCTCTCAATCAATTGCTTCTTCAAAAGTTGTAATCTCAGCTGAGATTTGAGGGGTATTTATAGGCCTCAAGAGGATTCAAATTTGGGCTCCAAAATTTGAATTCTCTTTGGTTCCCGATGCTGGCAGTGCCACCGCCTGTCAATGGCGGTGCCATCACCTGTCAGTTTCTGACACTGACAGTGGACTGGCGGTGCCACCGCCTAGGCCAATTCAGCTCACTGGTTGGGCTCCAAACTTGGCCCAAACCAATCCGAACTAGGGCCCAATTGGCCCATACTTGGGTTATAGGATTAACACCTAATCCTAACCCTAATTAACGTGCTAACTACGAATTTAAAGATATTTTTTAAGCTATTACAAAGTCCGTAAGTCAAGACTTCTTCCGGTGAACTTTCGGCGGTCTTTCGATAAACTCTCGGAAACCATTCTGCGGACTCCCGGCAAGCTCCTAGACTTCACGATTTGATCTTGGCGAGTTTCGATGAGCTTCTTTGGCAAGCTCCAATCTTTCTCGGCGAGCTCCGTGAACTTCCCACGAACCTTCCGGTGAGCTTCTGAAAAACCCTTTGGCAAGCTCCCTACTCATTCTCGGCTAGTTCCGGCAGCATTCCCGATGAACCTTCGGACTTCCGTCGAACTCTCGAACTCGCAACAAATCCTTCGCGCTTGACTCCGACACTTTGTTTCACTTTATGTCTTCATCATTATCGTAGTTAATCCTGCACACACAAGCAAAAACTCTATTCCGATCTAGACAATTATTACAACGCGAATTGACATTCTGTTGCCCAGCACGTCATTGGTTGGCGCTTCATCCGATTCTTCAGCACATCGTCCTCTCTTACGGCTTGTTGCCCAATCGACGGTTGACCTCCGTAACCCCGATATCCTTGGCGCAATTCCGCTCTCCTTGGCCCGATGCCTTACGTCCAAACCCTTCTACCGTTCAATACCCTGACGTGATCTCCTCCAGCGCAACGTCAATTCCTCCTACGTTAATTGTCTAATCCTGATCGAGTAGACCTGCATCACTCAAAATGCAGTTAAACATCTAAACACAATCAATTAGTTTCATCATCAAAATTTGAGATTCAACACTTTCATGACATTAAGAGTGGATAATCCTCTATCGATACTCAATAGCCTTAATAAGGTTGACTACCACTCCCGGTAAGTAGCTGTGCTAGATTTGAAACTTCCAAACCTATAAGTCCATTATCAAATAGTGGAGTACTTGTACAGGATATCCTTTGTGTCTCAAGTCCAATGAGCACTTGCACTGTAGCCCTAGTATCCCCATACGAGCAACTATAAGACATACTACCCCCATCATATGGATTGGTATACAACACATCAATCTGTCCAGTTATCTCGATATCTCTCTCGAGTAATCTATGACCAAGATTATTTAGGGTATGTGTTTAAAGGTGAATCGGTCTTATTATCATGATTTCATCATGATTCAATTCTCATTGCACAGATCCATGAAGATCACTATATATATATATATAACAAGTAATATAAAGTGATAAAATATCAAATAATATAATAAGTAAAAAGTGTGTGCATCATGTCACGCGTGTCATCACTCACATCATACATAATTGGTTTGCTGGACATTTATAACTAACATAGGTAAGGATCAATAAGTTATCCATTTAACGGTAGAATAATAAGGTACACCTCCTTGGCTTCTCTCGATCTTTAAAACTCAATTTGGAAGTATCTTTCTAATCTATATATTTCTAATATTCCCTAGATTGTACGTGGTGATTTCAATTATATCCTCTGGGCTTTTAAAAAATGTGATAGCAAATAATTTTTTTGGAGTTTTTTGTGATCTTTTTTAAAGATTTCATTTACAACAATAACCTTACTGATATATACTTTTCTGAGTTCTTGATTTACCTAGTGTAACAATTGTTGTGTTTCTACTCGCTTAGACAGGGTTTTGGCTTCTAATGCTTAGATCGCCTCGTTTTCACATACTCACGTTACGCATCTTTTATGTATTTTTTCAGATCACAACCCCTTCTCATCTCCCTCTACCACTGTAACAAGCCTAATTACCCTGAAGCAGGTTGTATCATTTGTTATCACTGGTTTTCTTTGAACTTCAATAGGAATCTCATGTCTAACACCCACAAGATTCTCCTTACTCTCTAACATAAACTCTTACATTGGAGCAAAAATCGCTTAGGTAGTGTTGACAACTCCTTGCACCAAATTGAGCTCAAGATTAAGGCCTTTGAGATTAAGGAAAGCTTTGCTCCCCACTCCATGCAGGACCTCACCTCCTTATGTTGCCTTCAAAACAAATACACTATCTTTCCAAACATATACACCTCAAATGGAGCATGAGGGCTAAAGCAAAGTGGCTTCTTGATGCAGATAAAAATACTAAATACTTTCATCACCAATTACATCCATTTTGACAATGGTGCTTTAATGGAAGACATGAGGCCAAGCCTTCACAGATTAATACTCTAGCTTTTGGGCCCCTCATACACCCCAATCTATCTCCTTGCACCTTTTGGATTGGCCCACTCTTCCTACCATACCTTCTCCCTGCCATCCCTCGCTGATCTTCCCCTTTAAACTAACCAAAATCTCCATGACACTCAAATAGTATGGATCGGGACAAAAGTCTAGGGCTCGACAAATACATTGTTGAGTTTTACAAAAGATACTGGACCGCCCTAGTGCCCTTTTATTTATAGCTCTTGAATTCTATTCCTCCACACTTCTGTCACTCTTTGACTAAGCTCATCTAATTTTCATTCTTAAGAAACCAAAACCTTTTGTTATTAGCGATATTAGGCCCATCTCACTCTACAATGTCCTATACAAGCTTCTTGTTACCGTGCTAGTCAATAAGATGGAAAACTTTTTGTGTAATTTGAAAGCCTAGAATCAATGTCTTTATCCTTGGTTGCTCTGCTCTATCCATAATATGTTGAATCCTGAATTTTAATGATAAAATTAATTAATGAGTTTATAATCTAACTAACGTTTGAGAAAAATGATGCAGGATTAATTTCGATCATGAAAAGGTAAACCGATTGAAGTAGAAGAATCAAACATTAGCTCGGAGTCAGAGATCGGGCATCAGACCAGAAGAATCTGACATTGCGCCAAGATAGGATGTTGTGGGAGTCAATATGCCAAAGGATCGAATAATATGCTGAAGGAAAGCACGATGCACTAGGAGTCTGGATGAACCATTAACATGCTAGATAACATAGAATTTCTATCTTGTAATCGTTTATGTCTTGATCATCGTAGTTTAGGTCTAAATTGAGTTAGTTTTAGATGTAACTATGCTAACTTAATTAGGGGCATATTGAGCCTGAATTTAGACTAATTTGGGCCCATTAGGAGGCCCATTCAGTGACCCATAGTTAGGTTAGGCGATGGCACCGCTAGACTAGGCGGTAGAACCGTTAGACTAGGCAATGGAACCACCTATGAGTTGGAACATACGAAGTGTACATTTTTCAGATTACTTGGTGATGGTACCCGCTAGTGTCAAGCGATGGAACCACCCAAATTGGTGGTAGTATCATCAGTACATGATCTCCTATGTTGTCAAGCGATAGTACCACCCAAACTAGGTGATGGTGTTAGGATCAAGAGGTTGGCACTAAGAGAGGGTGAACTAGTGCAGCGGAAAATTCACGTCTTCAAAAAATTCGTTGCGATAAAAACCGATTCTAACGAAAACCTTTTCATAAAGATCTTAACTTGAAACCTGTTTGTAAATATATTAAAAGCAGTAAGCAATTAAAGAGGTTTTCAGTAAAGATAAATTGCATAAATAAAACGCAAACTAGATTTTAGAGTGGTTCGGTCAATGCAACCTACATCCACTTTCAGCTTCGTCCTCCGACAAGGTCACTGACGTCCACTAGAGGTTTTCCTTCAATAGGCGAAGACCAACCACCTTTTACACCCCTCTTCTCCTTTTCACGGATTTAGGAGACAACCCTTACAACCACTCACACTCCTCTTACAGAATTCTAAACTTAGAGTGGAGGAGGGAATTTCTAAAGAGATTGCAGCAGCGTTTTCTCACTTTTGAATACTCTGTGCTTGTGTGCTTTAACCAGGGATGAGATGGATATTTATAGGCTTCAAGTTGATTCAAACTTGGAGCCTAAACCTTTCCCATCCCAGGTTCCCCTGGCTTGGGCGGTACCACCACCCAGTGTCAGTCAACACTGACACTGTCCTAGCCAATACCACTGCCCAGGTCTGGCGATACCACCGCCTAGGGGGCAGTGTTGGGCGGTACCATCGCCAAACCGGTGGTACCAGCGCCTAGCACCCTGCTAGGGGTGGTACAATCGCCCAGACTAGCGATAACACTGCCTGACATAGTCTCGAAGACTGTGCCACGACGGTAAGGCTTCTTGGGGCACTATTTGGGCCTCTTATTGGGCCCAACACAGTTCTTATATGGGCTTAGCTGGCCTCTAATTAGGTTGGCCCAAATCCAAGCCCAATTACGTGCTAACTACGAAATCCTAAGACATTTGCTAAGCTAAACAAGTCCCTATGTCTATTCTTCCGACGAGCTTCCGGCGATCTTCCGGCGAACTTCCGACGATCTCTCGGCAATGTTCTGGCAGACTCCTAGTAAGCTCCTAGACTTCATGACAATCTTCTTGGTGAGTTCCAATGAGCTTCTCTGGCAAGCTCCGAAACTTCTCGGCTAGTTCTACCAAAACTTTCGACGAACGTCCGAACTTCCGATGAACTCTCGAACTCCCAACGAAGTCACGTCCTCAACTCCAAGACTTCATTTTGCTTCATGCCTTGCTATCATAATTAATCCTGCATATGTAAAACACACTTCGATTTATACTAAGCATTAATCAAGTTGTCCGGCATGTCATTGGTTCCTCGACGCTTCGTTCGATTCTTCGGCGTATCGTCCTCTCTTGCAGCCTATTGCCCAATCGACCAGTTGACTCTGCAACTCTAATATCCTTGGCGCAATATCCGCTCTTCTTGGCCCAATGCCCGAATCCATGGCCCAAAGCCTTCTGTCGATACGTCGACCGATCCACCGATCCGACATCTAATCTTCTAACATGTTCCTCCGGCCTAACATGATTTTTCCTGCTTTAATTGTTTCATCCTAATCGAAGCATCCTGCGTCACTCAAAACGTAAATTAAAATATAAATATATCAATTGGTTTCATCATCAAAATACGAGATTCAACAATCTCCCCCTTTTTGATAATGACAACCAATCGATTACGAAGTTAACCTTAACTCCCGGAGTTTAAACAAACTCCCCTTATCAATATGTCGTATTGATAGAAACTCTTGGATTCAAAAATCCAAGCAACATGTCATGATCAAATCATGCATGACATCAACATACTTCTCCCCCTTTGTCATCAACAAAAAGGAGAAGTTCCACTTTCTAGGTGTTTGATATAACAGTTTCAAATCATTGCATAATAAATCTTCAAGTTCTACCATCATGCAATCTAGCAAAAATTTAGCAAATGCTATATCATATTTAGAACATTCAAGCTATCAAGTTGTAGATATGCAAGATAGTAAGATAACATGTTCTATATTATACAAGTTAGCAAAATTTCGAAAGAAAATGCAAGATAGCTTCTTGTTGAAGTGTGCAAGCTTGCGATTCTCACTTCCTATTGCAATATGCAAGTTGCAAGTTTTGCTTCTTGAGATAGGCAAGATAGTACTTTTGCAATTTTTGTTTCTTAAGATAGGCAAGCTAGTGATGTTCAAGATAGCAAGCTCTTTCTTCTCTTTTGAGAAGTGCCATTTTTGCTTCTTTTGCAAAGTGCAAGCTAGCAAAATTTTGCTCCATTCTTGAATTGTGTAAGCTAGCATCTTTCTCTTTGAGATGTGCACATTAGTAACTCTTTCTCCCCCTTTGTCGTGTCAAAAAGAAGGGAAGAATATAATTTTGTATCTTTTTTTCCCTTTACAATAATTTTCAAATCATGACAAAGAAAAATAGCATAGATGAAAATTCAAGTCATGAATGTCAAAACAATTATTTTATCATGAATATTTTATCATTGCATGTATCATTATCATAAGTTAAAGTATTGCATGCATAATATCAAATCATCATTTATAATTACATCAATATTCCTATCATTATTTCAATCTACACTTCATGAGAACAATAAATTTGTACTATAGACAATCTCATGTTTTATCATTCAAGCTAGCATATATTTTTGTTCTCTTTTCCAATGTGCAACCTAACAATTTCCTTTTTATTTTATAACAATGATTCAATCATATCATGCGATAAATAAATCATAATTACAAAGGAGTATGATAGAACCCTTGCAGATTCTAAACTTACGGTTGATCTCTTTAGGGGATCGGCCTCCTTGGAACTCTATAGGGGTTCCTCCCTCCAAGTTGCTACTCAAAGGCTGCAGAAAAGACTCATCTATTGTCTATCAAAAGAGGAAGAATACATGGCTATTTAAAGGGTTTCTAAACCCTAACTCCTAATAGGACTCCTATTTCTAACCAACTCCTAATAGGACTTCTACTCAAGACTCCTATTCTTTTACAACTCCTAATTCTTCTCTAAGAAACAACCTCCTAACCCTAGCCGGCCTCTTCACGTCTTTAATAGGGCTTGGCTTAGGTAGGTTTTACATGAATGTCCCTCTCAATTAGGACTCTCCTAGCAAGAGTCCTAACAAACCCACCCTCTTCAAATCAGCCTTGTCCTCGAGGCTGACGATACATGAATTTTGGAAATTTGATCTTCAAGTCGTCATAGTTCTCCCAAGTGGTATCTTCTGTTTGTAGGTTCACTCACTGTATTAGCACTTCAGTAGTGAGTCGTCGTCGTCGAGTTACGATCCGTCGATCAATAATGGCACTTAGTTGGGTCTGAAGTTCTCCTTGGGTAGTCATATTTGGTGGGTGGCTTTGGGCTGTCTCCAAGCACCTATTTACAACTTCCATCTGACCATCGGTTTGTGGTGATATGTCGTACTCCTTTTCAATTTAGTACCCTACAATCCTTGTCCAAAATCTGCTCATGAAGATGTAAGTAGAATTTATCATAAGCACAATGCGTCCCTTATAGTGTAATTCTTTTGAGTCCCAATTGTAATGAGTCACGGAGCTTGGTGCTTCCTCCAATTTTTTTATAATCTTACTGGTCTCCGAATCTTCTTGCCATTCCATTTTAATATCCTCAAGGAAGTCACTAGTCGAAAGTAAAATGGCCAAAAATTCAGCTTGCTTAGGTAGTCGTAAAAGCGCATCTGCAACAACATTCTATTTCCCCTTTTTGTAAGTTATTTCATAATCATATCCAAGAACCTTTGTTACCCATTTTTGCTACTCGGGGGAAGATATCTTCTGCTCCAAGAGATATTTTAGGCTTTTATGGTCAGTCTTGATTTGAAAGCATTGCTTGATCAAGTACGATCTCCACCTTGTTGCTGCGTACATAATGGCGAGCATCTCCTTATCATATGTTAATATGTTTTGATAGGGGGGAGACAATGCCTTGCTAATATATGTGAGTGGTCGACCATCTTACATGAGAACGTCTCCCATTCTATCTCCAGATGCATCAGCCTCAATGATGAAGGGTCGGTTGAAATCTGGTAGCGCTAGCACCCGCATCGTCGTCATGGCTACCTTAAGTTTGTCGAAGGCAGCGGAGGCTTTGTCCGACCATTGGAATGTATCATTTTTTAGTAGAGAAGTGAGTGGTGCACTGATCTTTCTATAGTTTTTTACAAACTTACGGTAGTAACCTGTTAAACCCAGAAAGCCATGTAGCAATTTGATGTTCCTCGGGGTAGGCTAGTTTTACATTGCTCCAATTTTGAAGGGGTCCATCGTCACACCTTTCTCTGATATGATATGTCCAAGATATTCCACCTTTTGTTGAAGAAAGCAAAAATTCGTAGTGGCTGTTGTGTGTTCGAAAGGCGGTTTTCGATATGACTTCTTCGTACACTCGTATTTGATGATACCCGGATCAAAGGTCCAGCTTTGTGAAGATTTGTACTCCCTTTCATCTAGCAATTCATCTACTACTAGAATAGGGTATTTATCCTTGATGGTTATGCCATTGAGAGCTCGGTAATCAACACATATTTGCCATGTTCCGTCCTTCTTGCGTACAAGTAGTATCGGTGAAGAGTAGAGGTTGCAACTTGGCCGAATAACTCCTGTTTCGAGCATCTCTTTTATAATCCTTTCTATTTCATCCTTCTGGAGATGTAGATACTGATATGACCGAGTATTTGCTGGAGGTTTTCCTAAAAGAATCGTTATATAATGATCATACCAACAGGTAAGAGGTAGGTTGTACGGTTCGTCAAATATATCTGAAAATTCAGCAAGCAAAGGAAGTAGGTTTGGATCTTCAAATTCTATTAGCTCTCCCTTAGTTTGCTGCTCAAGTTGTGCCAAAAAGCTACTGCATGCTTTATGCAAAACCTTCTCCATTTGTTGTGTGCAAATCGTTGTTATGTCGCCCCCACGTTTCCCGTGCAATGTCATCTGTTTCTCCTTACTGTAAAATTTCATAATTAGTTTCATAAAATTCCAGGAAACATCACCTAATATCGTCAACCATTTAATTCTGAGCATGGCCTCATGATTGTTAAGAGGGAGAAGGAAGAAATCTGCAATTATCTCTTGGTCCTGCAGTAATAGTTTCTCTTGCGAGCGCCTACGAGCACAATTCAAAATCCGTCCGTCGGTGACCTTAACATAAAACCTACAGCGATTCTCGATAGGTAATGCTATCTGAACAGCAAGCTTACTATTTAGGAAGTTAGTAGTACTGCCCATGTCGATGAGAACAATAATCGGTTGTTGTTTGAGAAGGCATCCAACTTTCATCGTTTGCGAGTTTGAGTAGCCGACGAGTGCGTGTACTGTAATGTCAGTCAGTTGTGGCTCTTCTTCTACATCTTCTTTATATTCAAGGTTCTCTTCTGAATGTTCAATTACCTCTTCTTCTATTGGTTCAATCATAAAAAGTCTCCCTTTCATCGTTTGCGGGTTTGAGTAACCAGCTAGTGTGTGTACTGTAACGTCAGTCAATTGTGGCTCTTCTTTTGCATCTTCTTCATTATGTTTAAGGCTCTCTTTTGAATGCTCAATGACCTCTTCTTCTACTGGTTTAATCAAAAGAAGTCTCCCTTTTCTACAGTAATGCTTGTAACTCCATGGCTCGTCGCAATACCAACATAACCGCTTCGCAGATTGCTCCCGAAGCTCTTCTCTTGTCAACCTCTTTGGTGCAGGGACTCGATCGACGGTAGGGGGGGCTGAGGGCTTTAGTATTTTTGGTTGAGGAGTAACTCTAGTCCTCCAAGCTTCATGATTCAATCGCTCCTCTTGATGTCGTGCGAAAGAGATGGCTGCCATAAGCGTGTACGGTTGTCGCGCTTTAACTTCTCCCCGGATCTCCGGCATCAAGCCCTCAATGAAGGTCCTCAATAGCTATTTTTGAGACCAATCATGAGTTTGATTAGATAACCTTTCAAACCTGGTTTGGTACTCCTGAATGGTGGAGGTTTGTCGGATCTTTGCAAGTTGTCCGTCAATATTCTCGTAATCGGTTGGTCTGAAGTGGATTAGCAATCCTTCTTTGAATTGTCACCATGAAAGGACTCCATAAGTGTGTTCAAACCAATCAAACCAATGTATGGCATCCCCTTCAAGATGTATAGCTGTAATTTTCACCATAGATGCGTCCGCGGTTTTGTGGTACTAAATATATCGCTCCGCACGCGAAATCCAACCAATCGGGTCTCCTTCTTCCCATCTGGGGAAGTCCACCCTCATGTGTGGATGGTTGGGGTCGATAATAGAACCTCCTCTCTTTTGGAAGTCATCTCTTTGGGCTTGGTGCGATTGGGCAGAGCTCTCTCCTTGATGTGATTTCTTCAGGCTTAGTGGTCGGCCCAATCTGAGTTCAGTAAAGAGTGTCCGAATCGTATCCTCCATTCGTGTCTCAAAGGCTTCAAATTTAGCATTGATTGCCTCCTCAGATGCCATAGTATATGCCTCCAAATCTGTGATGTTATGATCTCTCTTTTGTTGTCGGGTTAAAGGCGTGTATAGGTTGAGAGAGGTGATGGTCGAAAGGGTTGGTGGATTGGTAGATGTCGACTGCGGTTTAGGCTTGTTTTGTGGCTGTTTTGGGTGCAGTTTGAGGGTGTGGTTTAGTGGAGTTTTAGGGCTGTGGATGAAAGTTTTGGATTTGTGGTAGATGGCAGCAAAGGTTTGATAGAAATCAGTGGAATTTGCAGCAAGTATGTGCTGTCTTGTAAGAGTAGAATTGTCATCGAAGAAACAGCGGTTTCTCAACCTAATTTCCATCAAAAACTTGAGAGAATTGAGGAGGGAATTGATAGCAAAATCATAGTTTATATGACAGCAAGGATGACTAATTTAATCAAGAAAATTTTGGCAGTATAACAACAAGGAAATTGGTGCAAGTTGCGATAGCAGAATTCTCGTCGAAAAATTTTAGCGATTTACGATGAAAATTTACAGCAACACAAAATTATTTTTTAGAGATGAATTCCTTAATAGATCAATCTTAGATGGAAGTCAAGATGATCTATGAAATGTATAAGAAATTTCATTCAAAAAAGATTGCAAATAGATGGGTTAAGGCAACAATATGCAGTTGAAATTTTCTGCAGCATAGATTTTTAAGTATAGCAGATTGGACGTAAAAGATCAATAGTTTATTTTAAGAAATTTTTGATGAAACCAAAGGGAAATCCACTATTAGGAAGTGTTAAAGCTATCATAAAATTTTTGTAGAGATTTAGATAGAAACAAGGTAGTATCAAAATCAAACAAACAGTGCTATGCGGCTGAAATTTTACGGTGCAGATTTTCAAGTATAGCAGATTAGATGTAAAATATCAATAGTTTATATTGATAATTTTTTGACAAAACCAAAGGGAAATCTGCTGTTAGGAAGTATTAAAAATGTCATAAAATTTTGTAGAGATTTCGATAGAAAAAACACAGTAGCAAGATCAAACAGACGGTGCTATACAGTTGGAATTCTGCAATGTATCTTTCGTCATAGTGATGAAAACTTTGTAACGAAAAGTTTATGCAACAATATAGGAATAGTTTTTTTTTGGATTTTCGAATAAGGATAACTAAATTGCAGCAGCAGTAAGGTAGGAAACCAGAACCTGTTGCAATTCACGGGGAGATCAAAGGATGATCCGCGATGGTGGAGATGATGGCGGAATTCGGCGACGATCTTTTAAGCAATTGTGAGAATTGCTTTGGGCGGTTGTGGAGGGTTGATGGATGGCTATGGAAGGGCAGCGAGATGCCAAGAACGCTGCTCTGATACCAGGTGTTAGAACCCTTGCAGATTCTAAACTTGGGGTTGATCTCTTTAGGGGATCGGCCTCGTTGGAACTCTATAGGGGTTCCTCCCTCCAAGTTGCTGCTCAAAGGCTGCAGAAAAGATTCATCTATTGCCTATCAAAAGAGGAGAAATACATGGCTATTTAAAGGGTTTCTAAACCCTAACTCCTAATAGGACTCCTACTCAAGACTCCTACTTCTAACCAACTCCTAATAGGACTTCTACTCAAGACTCCTATTCTTTTACAACTCATAATTCTTCTCTAAGAAACAACCTCGTAACCCTAGCCGGCCTCTTCACATCTTTAATAGGGGTCGGCTTAGGTAGGTTTTACATAAATGTCCCTCTCAATTAGGACTCTCCTAGCTAGAGTCCTAACAGAGTATTGAATTAAAAAAAATCAATTTATGTATAAAATGTTCCAAGCATCAAGGTATATTTTCTCAAATTGTGGGTATCGAAAAATCAAGAGAAAACAACTTACGATTCATTTTGAAAAATATTCTCTTTGATTAAACGAGAGAATCATGATTAACAATCTTGATTTACATAAAATTTCAAAAACATAATTATCAAGATCATGAATACTAAAAGACCATGAACCATTCCGACAAACCTCCTTTTAAATAGAAAACAATCTTGATTCATTCAATAGAGAATTCAAATTATAATTGTAAGAAATCAAGACAAAGCTCATTCAAATTCAAATCAACAAAATCATCAAAATCTCAACATTATTTTTAAGAGATTCAAAATGACACAAGCAACTTTATCAATCTCCTAGTGAAAAATTGATAAGATAGAGAAAAAAAATTTTCAAAAAATGCTTTTCTCTTTTAGTTTCAACTTATTGATTTGATTTCATACATGTTCTTTTCTTTTATGCCAAATCCATGCATTATTCATTAACGTCAAAAAGAACTTTCAAAAGATCATAAAGTTCGATAATCACAAAAATCATCAAGATCAATAAACCATAAATTACTTAAAAATCATCATGCATAATTTTGAAATTTAAATTTATTAAGAATGACCTCAAATTACATTATTTCATCAAGCATGATTTCATATTTTCAATTAGAATCATTTTGTTTGTTTATCATAAAATATGTATTTTTCCATTTAGGTGAATCTAACTTTTCAAACTTAGTTTTTGATACAAAATCCATGCATCATCATTAAGCATGATATCAAATCATCATTATATTATTTCATCAAGCATGATTTCGTAAAGTATTTTCAATTAAATATGAAGATCATTAAGATACATATTATCACTTTATCACATAAAAAAAATCTAGCATGATTTAAGTCTAATTTTTTTGTTCCTTTATCATATGCAATTTTTATGATTATTTTCAAAATTACTAACATGATAAGCATGATTCGTAATTTTTTACATTTTCATTACATTATACAATTTTCAAAAAATAATTTTTCTAAACTAAATAAATAAAAAAATGCATCGTGAAAAGCATCATATAATTTCGAAATAAATTAAGGGGATTTCGATTACCTCATCGTCGAAAGCCGTTAAGGCATAGTTTGCCACCTCGCCTTTGTTGATTTTCTCCTCATCTTCGGACGAGCTCGATTCATCCCACTTTGTATTCTTTTTCTTGCATTCAAAGCAAGTAATTACATTCTTTTTGTTCTTGTTCTTTAATTCTTGTTTCATAAACTTTTTAAATTCTTAGTGAGTAGTTAATGTTCACCATCACTTGAGCTTATGCTCGAATGGTCTTCAAATGATCTAAGTTTGAAATCCTTCCTGTTCTTTGGAAGGTGGTTCTCAAGTTCTTTACGTGCATTGCACATTATTTCATACGTCATCAAGGACCCTATTAGTTCTTCAATTAGAAATTGGTTCAAGTTTTTCGATTCTTGATAGCTGTTATTTTTGAATCCCAACTCTTATTAAGAGAACACAAAATCTTGTTTATAAGTTCAAAATCTGAAAAATATTTGTCAAGAGCTTTTAAATCATTGACGATATTCGTAAAATGGGTGTACATGTCAATAATGGTTTCACTCGGCTTCATTCGAAAAAGCTCGAAATCATGCATTAAAAAATTAATCTTTGAATCTTTAACTTTGCTAATTCCTTCATGTGTGATTTTAAGAGTGCGTCAAATATTGAAAGTCGTTTCACAAGTAGAAATACGATTAAACTCATTTCTATCTAAGGCGCAAAATAAGGCATTCATAGCCTTTGCATTTAGAGAAAACGTCTTCTTCTCCAAATCATTCCAATTGTTCATTGGAAGAGAAGACATTTGAAATTCCTTTTTGACTATATGTCATAAATCGAGATTCAATGAAAGCAAGAAAACTCTTATTCGAGTTTTCCAATAAGTGTAGTCCGTCCTATTGAAAAAGGGAGGATAAATGAGAAAGTGACCCTCTTGAAAGCCGAAAAGAGTCATTTCTCTTTGGTGTAAATTAGTACAGCGAAAAAATCACATCTTCAAAAACTTCGTTGCGATAAAAACTAATTCCGACGAAAACCTTTTCATAAAGATCTTAACTTGAAACCTATTTGTAAATGTATTAAAAGTAGTAAGCAATTAAAGAGGTTTGTAGGAAAGATAAATTGCATAAATAAAACGTAAACCAGATTTTAGAGTGGTTCGATCAACGTGACCTACATCCACTTTCGGCTTCCTCCTCCGATGAGATCACCGACGTCCACTAGAGGTCTTCCTTCAATAGGTGAAGACCAACCACCTTTTACACCCCTCTTCTCCTTTTCACGGGTTTAGGAGTCAACCCTTACAAGCACTCATACTTCTCTTATAGAATTCTAAACTTAGAGTAGAGGAGGGAATTTCTAAAGAGATTGCAGCAACGTTTTCTCACTTTTGAATACTCTGTGCTTGTGTGCTTTAACTAGGGATGAGAGGGGTTTTTATAGGCTTCAAGTTGATTCAAACTTGGAGCCTAAAACTTTCCCATCCCGAGTTCCCCGAGCACGGGCAGTACCACTGGCTCCGCTGGGTGGTACCACCGCTTAGTGTCAGTTAACACTAACACTATCGTAGACGGTACCATCGCTCAGATCTAGTGGTACTACCTCTTGGAGGGCAGTGCTAGACGGTACCATCGCCCAAAATGACGGTATGACATCTTTTATGAAAGGTGTGACATCTTTTGATAACGGTGTGGATGAATAACCAAGTGACATGTTTTGATAATTTCTATAGTCAAAATTTTTTTATGAAAGCTTCTTTGAAAATGCTTGCCTACTTCGAAAGGACTTTACCATTCCTCCATAACTATATATTAGCTTACCCAATTCGTAACTCAAACTAGGTTTTAATTAATTATATCTTTTTCGACTATCTAATTGCTGAAAACTATTGGCACGTGACTTAAATCAATCTTCAATATACTTTTTAAATCTTTGATTCTTGATTTTATGGCTCTTGGTTGGAGGAAGGGTTAAACCTAGACTCATCTTCTCTTATATTCGAACTTTTATACCAACAATCTTAGATTTTCAAAGAACATAGCAATAATTATCATTTTCTCAACCTTCACTATCAAATTGGCTCCACGTGGCATAAAGCAATCACTCTTACTAATGATGATATTATCTCCATCACTTGTCCTAAGGGGAACCAGAGGGAATCGTTACCAAGAACCAAGGAACCCCTCCCAAGAACCCTCATCCACTAACTACTAAGCCTCTGATTACTGCCATTATTATTATTTTAACTTATTCTGCAATAGCTCATTCAACACTTACCTTGCTTTTGTATATTTCGATTTCATTATAATCGATGCAAGGAACAATTAGATTTTGACAGGCTGCGATAGACACCCTCCCTCTCTCCCCTATAAGTAGAGGGCTTATTATCCTAAAAGTTTTTACTGATTCCAAGAATATTACCGATATGCTCTCCAACCCTAACAGTATTCTATAACACTTCAAATCCCTCTGTAACATTATTTTCTATTATATCAAGACATCAAGATCACACAATGAACCTAGATAAACATAAACCTCCACACTTCTGCTCACAACTTAATCAATTTTTTTTTATAGACAATTTTTTTTTAAAAGATGCTCCACCGACTTTTACATCTGTTTTGAGAGGTGCCTCACCCCCTTTTAACTCTATTTCTTGTTTTTGTTCGAGAGGTGTGATACCTCCTTTCATCTTCATCTATGTTTTGAGAGGGGCTTCACCTCCTTGGTACTGTTCGTACTTCATTTAATTTAACGTGTCTTTTTCTTTTAAAAAAACCTTTGCTTTCACCCTTAGCTTCCTCGGGATGTTACAGAAAACACACCAAAATGAAAACATTTCTGCAGAAGGAGAAAGCATGGAAATGGGCAACAGCCTACAGCTAGCAGCTACCTGTGACATGGGGAAGCCTGGCTTCACCTTACAGCTCCCTGGGGTCTACGAATATGGAGGACCCCGGTGCTGACTTGGTCCAATCGCCGACCGCCCCGTCGCTGTACTCCTCCGCCAGCCGCTTCACGCACCACACGTCCTCCGCCACCGACAGCCGCCGCCACCGCGGGATGCCCTGGCGGAGCGGCTCCGTCTCTGCCACCTCCACCGCCACCACCGCCGCCGCGCCCATCGCCCCGTTGTGCGCCACTCGCCACACCGCAGCCGCCATCGCCGCCGCCTCCGGCCCCTCCCCGCCGATCCCGTACAGGAACCACGCCCTGAACGGCCGGAAAAGGTCCGGCACCGACGGGATCCGCAGCCAAGGCGCGGCCCTGTCAGCCGCCCGCGTGGCTGCTGCGGCGGCCCGCCGCAGCCGCGACGCCCCCCGGACCTCCAGCTGGAACACGCCCCCGCTGTCCCAGACGCTCGCCATCGCCCACGACTCCGGCGGGGCGGCCAGGAAGGCTTCGACTCCTGGCCACCGCTCCGCGGCGGCGCAGCCTGCTGGGACGGCGAGGAGGGTGGCCACAGAGAGGGGGTTGGCGAGGACGGCGTCGATGTCGCGGGGGAAGAACTCGGTGGCAGAGAAGCGGCGGCGGTAGATGGCTTCGGCGTAGGCGGGTGGGAGGCGGAGGACCGCAGCGCAGCGGGGGAGGGCGAAGCGGTGGGCGAACACCGGGTGGACGAGGATGGATGGCGTGCGGAACTTGGTGTAGCCGCATCGCCCGATGAACAGTCGAAGGGACGCCGCGTTGCCCTTCTCCGTCGCCATGTACGCATACTCCGCTGCCTTCTCCCGAAACCAGTCCTCCATCCGCTTCACCAGCTCCAATCCAACACCAATCCTCCTTTGGGTCCATCGGATTCATCAGCATCAGAAACAAAGAACACAACCAATCACCACTCCACATCAGACAGCACCAAACTTACCTGTGGGAAGGCAAGACGCGAAGGCCAAGCACGTAGCCGACCTTCGTGTACACCGGAGTGCGGCTCTTCATCGTCCCTCCGCCACCTTGTCGAGGGTTGTTCCTGCCGCAGGCGATCACCTTCACACTGCCACGGACGACGCCCACGATCTCCTTCACCGGGCCAGTTGTCTCAGCCACCTGAGAACGATCGACACGGATCGTAAACCACCTCACAGAAAGGGATCGAATGATACATATATATACCAGCATGAGGCAGGCGGGGGAGTGGCGAACGCGGGAGAGGGGGTCGCCGAGAAGGTCCATGCACAGCGACGCTTTCCCGCTCGTGCCCACCTCGCACATCCGGTCGACCGCCTCCGCCGCCGACCGGTCTGTTTTCGCGTCGTACTCCCTGACTGCAATCGCCATCTCCCCTCTCTCCAGGGCCTCTACCTCCTCCTACCGAGATACAGTCTCTCCACAGTTATCACTCGTCGCTTATAGTGATACTGTATTAGACACAGATCGAGGAAGCTGAGCTTCTAATGAAGCGACTGCGAAAATTAGCAGACTGACGGAAACGAAAAAGGAAAACAACTGATTCATTCTCACACGATCGTGATCCTCCTCCCTGGGTGTAGTAAATTTCCAGTGACCAGAGTGAGACAGCAATGGGTGCTATAAATAGGATGGTAGGGGTTTGATCCAAAGCATCTCTATCTATCTATCTCTATCAATCTATCAATCCATCTTTTCATGACTTAAACAACGACAATAATGGCCATGGGAGTGGGTGGTGTAGGAAAAGGAATGGCGGCTGTGACCGTACGCGTCGATCACGAGCCACCTGATTCATTTATGGCCGTCCAACATTGGAGGCGTGTAACGAATGCATGGCCGCTCACCCAACACGCATGCCACATCGCAAAGGCCAAAGTGTTGATCGCTGCAATCGGATGTGACATGTCGGCATTTCCATCAAGCTTCACAATTACTCTTAATGTTGTTGAAAATATTTCATTTGAACTTTTATGCGTACGTGGATTAGCCTTCTCTGACTTGTGACACTTCACCACTGAAATGTCCGATCAAACGACTTGTATATGATTTTGTATAATATAAATGCACAAAGAAGCAGTTTATGACCTCTTAAAGAGTAATTAGATGGAAGCCATGGTATGAAATAATCCGAGTGAGACTTGAAATAGTTTAATGAAACAGTAGAATGATATAGCTTGTGTCCATAGCCAACTTTCCGATGTTAAATTAAGCTCGTGGTACTCAATCAGTTCACAAGAACAGTGAACTGAAGCTTCATGACAGTTCCTCGTGACAAGGGTAGGATGTGACCAAGTCCTAAAATTATGTCGTCTTATTGATGAACGTATTAAACTCAATATTAGGATCATGGTGGTGCAGTTATGTTGTAATCTTCTTCATGTGTCATCATCTTTTGGTTGACCATCACCAGAAATGTTCCAAGTAGAGAAAAAAAATGATGGCTGGCTCCCTAACTTAATCATCGACCATAGAAAAATATGATATCATAATCATTGACTTCATGCAAGAGCTTGAGCATGACCCTCGTTAATAATATATTACAATAATTGCTCTATATATGCCTAATGTTAAATGCTGGTGTAACGTAATGGGGATCGACGTCGATAGATTATGACCACCATGATAGTGATGATGATTGGCTCCATTAATTAACATCACATGAGTTTAAATGAAGGACATGATTCTTCTTATCCATCCTCTCATTGGATTACTTGAGATGTTATTATTGCTAAACAATTCAATAATTTGGCATATTTTATGAATCCAAGGAAAGATATTAAAATCCTTAGCAATGCATTCAATTTGAAAGTGAATTTAGTGATGGAACATCATCACAAAAACTTTGTTTGATTACACTTTAACATCCATAAGTAAAAGAGAATAGTAGAAAGAATTAGGAGTGCTTGGAATTGATCCAAAAGCATATATTTATATTAGCTAAAAGAATAAAGTATAATTTTTTTAAATAATAAAATATTAAATCTTAGATTTTGATGATGAAATCAATTGATAAGTTTATCATCTAATATGTGTTTTGAATAATACATGACTAGTTTCGATCTTGAAAAGATAATTTGATTCAAATAGGAAGAATTAATATTAGGCCAAAGTGGAACATGTTAGAAGATTAGACGTCGAACCGAATGATCGATCGATGTGTCGGCAAAAAGTTTCTTACTATGAGTTCAGGTATCGAGCCAAGAAGATAAGATATTGCTAAGGAGATCAGATGTTACGGGAAGACAACATGCCGATTGGGCAATATGCTAAAGGAGAGGACGATGCATCGAAGGGTCGGACAAAGTTTCGAATGAACCAATAATATGTTGGACAACATATAATTAATACTTTATAATAATTATCTAGTTCAAAGTATTTTTAGTTCTAATTTGGTTGGTTTAGAATATAATTAGGCTAACTCAATTAGGGACCAACTAGGCCTGAATTAAGGTTGTTTTGAGCCAAGTGGAAGACCCATTCAATGACCCAAAAGTTGGGTCAAGCGGTGGTATCGCTAGTCCAAGTGGTGGAACCACCATCGGCTTAAACTATAAGACACGATCTCTAAGACTGTGTTAAGTAATGGTACCGCTAGATTAGGCGATGGTACTACCCAATATCAAGTGATGGTATCGCCAGACTGGATAGTGGTACCGCTGATAGAACCCTTGCAGATTCTAAACTTGGGGTTGATCTCTTTAGGGGATCGGCCTTCTTGGAACTCTATAGGGGTTCCTCCATCCAAGTTGCTACTCAAAGGCTGCAGAAAAGATTCATCTATTGCTTATGAAAAGAGGAGGAATACATGCCTATTTATAGGGCTTCTAAACCCTAACTCCTTATAGGACTCCTACTCAAGACTTCTACTTCTAACCAACTCCTAATAGGACTCCTTCTTAAGACTCATATTCCTTTACAACTCCTAATTCTTCTCTAAGAAACAACCTCCTACATGAATGTCCCTCTCAATTAGGACTCTCCTAACTAGAGTCCTAACAGAATGTCCCTCTCAATTAGGACTCTCCTAGCTAGAGTCTTAACAGAATGTCCCTCTCAATTAGGACTCTCCTAACTAAAGTCCTAACAGTTTTACATAAATGTCTCTCTCAATTAGGACTCTCCTAGCTAGAGTCCTAACAAACCCGCCCTCTTCAAATCAGCCTTGTCCTCGAGGCTGACGATTTATGAATTTTGGGAATTTGATCTTCAAGTCATCATAGTTCTCCAAAGTGACATTTTCTGTTAGTAGGTTTGCCCATGCTAGTCATAGGTGCCCAGCAAGCCAATCACGTGAGTGATGGAACGTGTGACTTGATACAGAATCTTTTTGCTTATTATATTTTGGCGTATATCACTTTATAACTATTGCATAAATGCATATATATTGTGATGTCCTTGGATTTGTACAATGGGAATCGGATCGTGATGAGATCACGATAATGAGATCGATTCACCTTTAAACACATATCCTAAATAATCCCGGTCATAGGTTACTCGAGAGGGACATCGTGATAACCGGATAGACTGGTGTGCTGTATACCCGTCCATATGATGGATGCAGCTGGTCTCATAGCTGCTCGTGTAGGGACACTAGGGATACAGTACAGGTGCTCATTGGAGAATGAGTTCACTGATTGATCCGCTTACGGAATGCTGGATGGTTGATGATGCCTTATTGTCAGACAACGATTCCGTAGTCCTAGTAGTGTATCTGGTTCTTAGACTTGAGACACCAAGGATGTCCTGTATGAGTGCTCCACTCTTTGATACCAGACTTATAGGTTTGGCTGTTCCCAGATCTAGTACAGCTGGTCATTGGGAGTGGTAGTCGACCTTACGAGGGCTATTGAGTGTCGATAGAGGATCATCCACTCTCGGTATCATGAGAGGAATATCCCATGTGTTCTTGCTCAGACAAATCCCTGGCCAGGGTCATTCGGGTTGAGAGAGAAAGAGTTCTCCGGGAGAATTCGATTAGAGCGAGACTCGAGTAGAAACCGTATGGGTCTGACAGCACCATGCTCGATATACGGTCTCTGGGATATTAGATGGATGAGGGACTATAGGTACATGGTAACTGAGGACAGACAGGTCCAATGGATTGGATTCCCCTGTATCGTCTGGGGACTACGGCGTAGTGGCCTAGTACTTCCGTAGTCGATGAGTCGAGTGAATTATTACAGAGATAATAATTCACTGAGTTAGAAGGAGTTCTGACAGGTATGACTCACGGCCAGCTCGATATTGGGCCTAGAGGGTCACACACATATGGTAGGCATTGCGATGAGTAGAGGTTCGGATATGAGATATCCGACGGAGCCCTTGTCTTATTGGATGCAGATCCAATACCCACTAGGGAAAGGACCCATTAGGGTTTTGACACGGGATCTCTATAAATAGGAGGGATTCACAGCCTCATAGGCTAGAGTCTTTGCTTGCCCTTCCTATTCTCCTCTCCCTCTCCACCTCAGAGTAGGCCTGGAGTTTTGAGGAGCGTCGTCGCAACCCTGCTGTGTGGATCACCGCTAGAGAGGAGGACGCTTGACCTCCTTCACCCTATCCTAAGGATCTGCAAGGAAACAGGGATATACGATCTCCCTAGGTAACACAATCAATATACGCAGTTTTGTGTTTTGCGGATTTTTGCGCACCAATCTTCGCACGACGATGAACATCTTTTGGGAATCGGGGATTTTTGTTTTCTTGTTCTTCCGCTGCGCATATGATGTCGCCCCCTTATGATTTCCCAACAGTGGTATCAGAGCCAGGTTGTTCGTGCGAATGATTGGTTTTGAACTGCGTGTATTGTGTTTAGGAAGAATTTTGACGTCAAAATCGTTGACGCAAAAGCGAGGAAGGGCAGCAACAGTTGCTGCCCTCGATCTGCATGCCTGCAGCCACCTGCAGCGGCAGCCGCAGTCGCAGCCAGGCAGCACAGCGCCGGCGCATGCGCAAGCGCTGTGTCTGCAGCAGCCGGCCGGCGGCCTGCTTGCAGCAGGCTTGCTGCCGGCGGGGCTGGCAGCCCGCGGGTAGAGGCGCCTGCGGCCGCTGAGCCCGCGGGTAGAGGCGCCGCGGGGCAGCAGCGCGGGCTGAGGCACCGCAGGGCAGCGGCGCCTGTGGCCGCTGCTCCCACGGGCAAAAACCCCGCAGGGGCGGCCGCCAGCGAGACAGCACCACCTGCGGGCGCTGACTCGCGGGCAGAACCGCCCGCGAAGGCGGCGGCGCCCGCGGGGGCGCCCACCTGCAGCGGCAGCGACCCCAGCGGGCGTGCCGCCCGCAGGCGAGGGCAGCGCCCCGCCCCTCGCCGCACAGGCCGCCGCCGGCAGGGTGGCGGCGGCGGCAGCAGCGAAAAGGGGAAAGGGCATTAGGGTTTTCTGGGAAAAAGACAGTTTTGCCCCTCGGAATTTGAGAAATTCCAGTTTCTGTCTTTTGTCCAAATTACGAAAATACCCTTAGGAATTGAGAAATTCCCTATATATCCCTGATTTCAGAAAATATTAATTAATTAAAAGGTTTAGTTGATTATTATTTTTATTATTATCTAGTAGTCCTACATGATGATGATTATTTATACATGTGATGTATGATGAGTGGACGGATGATCATGGACCGTGTGATGTGTGTACTTGTGATTATTATTATTGAGGTCTGCGAACCTCCATTATATTTCTCGTTTATTGTCGGGCCTGCGTGCCTATGATTAAGTTGTAATCACATGAGGAGGCGCAGCGGGAGCGTGGAAGCTATAGCGGGACCCACGAGACGGACGATCGTGATGCATGGAGATGCATCAAGATGTCGACGGAACCAACGAGGACGAGATGGACGATCACAAGGCATGGAGATGCACCGTTGCACACATAGATCTTGATGTGAGTGATTAGGCCTACTGGCTCGGGCCTAATCATATTAGGTTGTGGTCCATGATCATCTGGTGTGATTGCTTATACACATACTAGATATGTATATATATTTGCATGCGATGTAGATATATATTAAATATGTATATGTGTGACATGTCATATTAGGAGACCAAATCATAGAAACATCTCTCGATAATATTAAGTCGGTAAACGTGAGGCAATTAGATTGACCCACGTGGCCTTCCATCGTTATGAGTAGGAACCGAATCCCGGTGTAGGTTGAGTTGGTCGAGTCCCTCGAGACTCACCTATATCGCGATTCGCTATCTTGCTTACGACATAGAGATGTCACCGGTGACCTGAGGGCATGATATGCTTGGTCGAGTCCCTCGAGGGTATATCATCAAATCAGACTCATCTTGTAACGAAGGTGTTGACTTAACCGAGCATCATGGTTGGTCGAGTCCCTCGAGGCTATGGTGATTCGGAGGCCGAACAGGACGGGAATCACAAGGAGTTGTGATCGGCAAGAGTTGTCTACCTTTTAGGCTTAGTGTGATTGGTCGAGTCCCTCGAGGTTACACTAAGACGCTGATTGGATCCTGATCCCCACTAGAAGTCTGCCGGAGACTTCCGTTTCACGTGCTGAGGGTGTCGCGTGACTCGTTAGTAAAATAGTGGGAGCATATTAAGATAGAAGTCCATATCTTGATAGTTTATATCTTGCAAAATCTGCATGTTATTCATTTTTGCTACATCTTTATTTTCAGAAAATGTCGCTTTCAAATCCCTTACGTGGCATACTTGATGTCAACCGCCTCACTGGTCCAAATTATACGGATTGGCTCCGTAACTTGAGAATTGTTCTCACAGCGGAGAAAATCGTGTACGTCCTTGATACAGTGATGCCTACGCCCGAAGAAGGGGCAAGCGAGGATGAGATCGCTCGCTACGTGAAGTACATTGATGACTCCACTCTTGCTCAGTGCTATATGTTGGGCTCTATGACTCCAGAGTTACAGAGACAACATGAAAAGATGGATGCCAGATCCATTCTCCTACATGTCCGTAAATTGTTTGAGGAACAGGGAAGGACTCAACGATATAAGATATCCAAGAGCCTTTTCCGCGCTAGGATGACTGAGGGGACGCCGGTTCAGAACCATGTCCTAAAGATGATTGAGTGGATAGAGAAACTCACAGGTCTAGGAATGGTCCTAGAGGATAACTTGTGTGTGGACATTGTGCTTCAGTCCCTACCAGATTCCTTTTCACAGTTCATAATGAACTTTAATATGAACAAGCTTGAGGTGACTCTCCCAGAGCTCCTCAATATGTTGAGGGAGGCAGAGAGTACTATTAAGAAAGAGAAGCCAGTTCTCTACACTGGTGAGACCAGAAAGAAAAGGAAAGCAGAAAGGTCCCTTAAGAAGGGAAAGGGCAAGGGCAAACAAGGTAAAGCAAAGGTTGCTAAGAAAGACCCAACAAAGGACAAAGGCCAGTGCTTCCACTGTGGTAAAGATGGGCACTGGAAGAGGAACTACAAAGAATACCTTGTAGAAAGGGCGAAATAGAAGCTTGGAGAAGCTTCAGGTATATTCATGATCAATCTCCAATTGGCAGATTTTTGTGATAATGCATTGGTATTGGATACCAATATTGCTTATCACATCTACAATTTATTGTAAATTCTAGCAAAGCCGAGGGGAGATTGACGAGAGGAATATTGCATAAAGGTTTGTTTATGCAAGACACTACTCCACATATCATGAATGTAAGTGTCTAAGAGGAAACGAGATGAGGTGAACAGTGCATACCTAGGCATTGTAGGCTAGGTCACATCCATGAAAGAAGGATTCAAAAGTTGCTAAATGATGGATATCTAGATCCATTCGACTATGTGTCATATGCAACTTGTGAGCCTTGCATTCGTGGAAAACTGACCAACTCTCCATTTAGTGGAACTGGAGAGAGAGCCACTGAGTTGTTGGAACTCATACATAGTGATGTATGTGGACCCATGTCAACTCATGCCATTGGAGGTTACTCCTACTTCATTACATTTACTGATGATTTCTCAAGGTATGGATATGTGTACTTAATGAAGTACAAGTCCGAGGCCTTTGAGAAATTCAGAGAGTATAAGAATGAGGTGGAGAACCAGACTGGAAAGAGTATCAAAACTCTTCGATCAGATCGAGGAGGTGAGTACTTAAGTACAGAGTTTACTCACTTCCTCAAGGACCATGGGATATTATCCCAATGGACACCTCCTTATACACCTCAGCTCAATGGTGTCTCTGAAAGGAGAAATCGTACATTATTAGATATGGTACGGTCCATGATGAGTTTCGCTGACCTACCCATCTCATTCTGGGGATATGCCCTAGAAACCGCAGCTTACCTTCTGAACAGAGTTCCAACTAAGTCGGTAGTGTCTACACCATATGAGATATGGAAAGGGAAGAAGCCTGATCTTAAGGTTGTTAAGATTTGGGGCTGCCCTACCCACGTTAAAAGACACAACCCCGATAAGTTAGAATCAAGGACAGGGCGATGTAAATTTGTGGGATACCCCAAGGAAACTTGTGGGTATTACTTCTATCATCTCGAGGACCAAAAGGTCTTTGTAGCTAAGAGAGCAGTGTTCCTTGAGAAGGAACACATTCTTGACGGAGACAGTGGGAGAATGATAGAATTGAGCGAGGTTGGAGAACCAAGCTCAAGCACCACTCTACAGCTCGAGTCTGTTCAGGTACCTAATACACAAGTATCAACTTTACGCAGGTCTGATAGGGTATCCCATCCTCCTGAGAGATATGTGGGACATATTAGAGCAGAGGATGTAGAGGATATTGATCCTCAGACCTACGAGGAGGCTATTATGAGTATAGACTCCGGGAAGTGGAAAGAAGCCATGAATTCTGAGATGGATTCTATGTACTCCAATAAGGTTTGGAACCTAGTTGATGCGCCCGAAGGTATTGTACCCATCGGTTGCAAATAGATCTTTAAGAAAAAGATCGGAGTAGATGGAAAGGTAGAGACCTATAAAGCAAGGCAAGTGGCTAAAGGGTATCGTCAAAGGCAAGGTGTTGACTACGACGAAACCTTCTCACCCGTAGCAATGCTAAAATCCATCAGAATTCTATTGGTTATTGCAGCACACTATGATTATGAGATCTGGCAGATGGATGTGAAAACCGCATTCCTCAACGGGAACCTCGAGGAGGAGATGTATATGATGCAACCTGAGGGATTCATGTCCAAGAACTGCCCAGATAAGGTGTGTAGGTTGCTTAGATCCATTTATGGACTAAAGCAAGCTTCCCGAAGTTGGAACATAAGATTTGATGAGGCAATCAGATCTTATGACTTCGTTAAGAACGAAGATGAGCCTTGTGTATACAGAAAGGTAAGTGGGAGCGCTATCACCTTTTTGGTGTTATATGTGGATGACATTCTCATCATTGGGAATGACGTAGGAATGCTATCCACAGTAAAGACTTGGTTATCTAGACACTTCTCCATAAAGGACTTAGGGGAAGCATCCTAAATCTTGGGGATTAGAATCTATAGAGATAGATCCAAGAGGATGCTTGGCTTGTCCCAGTCCAGGTACATAGAAACCATTGTCAAAAGGTTTGGCATGGAAAATTCCAAAGGGCAAACATGAATATGATACCTTATGCCTCAGCAATAGGGTCTATCATGTATGTCATGCTATGTACTAGGCCTGATATAGCGCATGCTCTGAGTGTCACGAGCAGGTATCAGGCGGATCCAGGCTTGGAGCACTGGAAAGCAGTAAAGTGTATCCTTAAGTACTTGAGAAGGACTAAGGATCTTTTACTAGTATATGGAGGTAATAGCCTTAAGGTTGAAGGCTACACTGACTCAAGTTTTCAGTCTGATGTCGATGATAGCAAGTCGAATTCAGGGTGTGTGTACACCTTGAATGGAGGAGCAGTGTGCTGGAAGAGTTCCAAGCAAGATACCACTGCTGACTCGACCACAGAGGCGGAGTACATTGCTGCATTAGATGCAACAAAGGAGGGAGTCTGGGTGAAGAAGTTCATCACAGATTTGGGAGTCGATACAGATAGCGACAAGTCGACTTCCTTATATTGCGACAACTATGGGGTGATTACTCAAATAAGGGAACCCGGGTCTCATCAGAAGTGTTCTGAGGAGGTTCCAGCTTATAAGAGAGATCGTAACCCGAGGAGATGTAGTAGTGGAAAGAGTTCCATCCGAAGATAACATTGCAGATCCACTGACAAAGACGTTGTCTCAGATTGTCTTTGAGCGTCACAGGGGTCTGATGGGGATCAGACACATAGGTGATTGGCTTTAGGTCAAGTGGGAGATTGCTAGTCATAGGTGCCCAGCAAGCCAATCACGTGAGTGATGGCACGTGTGACTTGATACAGAATCTTTTTGCTTATTATATTTTGGCGTATATCACTTTATAACTATTGCATAAATGCATATATATTGTGATGTCCTTGGATTTGTACAATGGGAATCGGATCGTGATGAGATCACGATAATGAGATCGATTCACCTTTAAACACATATCCTAAATAATCCCGGTCATAGGTTACTCGAGAGGGACATCGTGATAACCGGATAGACTGGTGTGCTGTATACCCGTCCATATGATGGATGCAGCTGGTCTCATAGCTGCTCGTGTAGGGACACTAGGGATACAGTACAGGTGCTCATTGGAGAATGAGTTCACTGATTGATCCGCTTACGGAATGCTGGATGGTTGATGATGCCTTATTGTCAGACAACGATTCCGTAGTCCTAGTAGTGTATCTGGTTCTTAGACTTGAGACACCAAGGATGTCCTGTATGAGTGCTCCACTCTTTGATACCAGACTTATAGGTTTGGCTGTTCCCAGATCTAGTACAGCTGGTCATTGGGAGTGGTAGTCGACCTTACGAGGGCTATTGAGTGTCGATAGAGGATCATCCACTCTCGGTATCATGAGAGGAATATCCCATGTGTTCTTGCTCAGACAAATCCCTGGCCAGGGTCATTCGGGTTGAGAGAGAAAGAGTTCTCCGGGAGAATTCGATTAGAGCGAGACTCGAGTAGAAACCGTATGGGTCTGACAGCACCATGCTCGATATACGGTCTCTGGGATATTAGATGGATGAGGGACTATAGGTACATGGTAACTGAGGACAGACAGGTCCAATGGATTGGATTCCCCTGTATCGTCTGGGGACTACGGCGTAGTGGCCTAGTACTTCCGTAGTCGATGAGTCGAGTGAATTATTACAGAGATAATAATTCACTGAGTTAGAAGGAGTTCTGACAGGTATGACTCACGGCCAGCTCGATATTGGGCCTAGAGGGTCACACACATATGGTAGGCATTGCGATGAGTAGAGGTTCGGATATGAGATATCCGACGGAGCCCTTGTCTTATTGGATGCAGATCCAATACCCACTAGGGAAAGGACCCATTAGGGTTTTGACACGGGATCTCTATAAATAGGAGGGATTCACAGCCTCATAGGCTAGAGTCTTTGCTTGCCCTTCCTATTCTCCTCTCCCTCTCCACCTCAGAGTAGGCCTGGAGTTTTGAGGAGCGTCGTCGCAACCCTGCTGTGTGGATCACCGCTAGAGAGGAGGACGCTTGACCTCCTTCACCCTATCCTAAGGATCTGCAAGGAAACAGGGATATACGATCTCCCTAGGTAACACAATCAATATACGCAGTTTTGTGTTTTGCGGATTTTTGCGCACCAATCTTCGCACGACGATGAACATCTTTTGGGAATCGGGGATTTTTGTTTTCTTGTTCTTCCGCTGCGCATATGATGTCGCCCCCTTATGATTTCCCAACAGCCCACTGTATTAGCAATTCAGTAGTGGATCGTCGTCGTCGAGTCATAATCCGTCGATCAATAATGGCACTTGGCTGAGTCTGAAGTCCTCCTTGGGTAGTCATCTTTGGTGGGTGGCTTTGGGCTATCTCCAAGCACCTATTTACAACTTCTGTCTGGCCGTCGGTTTGTGAGTGATATGCCATACTCCTTTTCAATTTAGTACTCTTATAGTGTAATTCTTTTGAGTCCCAATTGTAATGAGCTACGGAGCTTGGTGCTTCCTCCAATTTTTTTATAATCTTACTAGTCTCTGAATCTTCCTGCCATTCCATCTTAATATCCTCAAGGAAGTCGCTGGTCGGAAGTGAAATGGCCAAAACTTCAGCTTGCTCGGGTAGCTACGAAAGCGCATCTGCAAGAACATTCTCTTTCCCCTTTTTGTAAGTTATTTCATAATCAAATCCAAGAAGTTTTGTTACCCAGTTTTGCTGCTTAGGGGATGATATCTTTCGCTCCAAAAAGTACTTGAGGCTTTTATGGTCGGTTTTAATTTGAAATCGTCGACCAATCAAGTAGGGTCTCCACCTCGTTGCTGCGCGCACAATTGCGAGCATCTCCTTATCATATGTTGACTTATTTTGATGGGAGGGAGATAATGCCTTGCTAGTGTATGTGAGTGGTCGACCATCTTGCATGAGAATTGCTCCAATTCTAACTCCAGATGCGTCAGCCTCAATAATGAAGGGTCGGTTGAAATCTGGTAGTGTTAGCACCGGCGTCGTCGTCATGGTTGCCTTAAGTTTGTCGAAGGCAACGGAGGCTCTGTCCGACCATTGGAAGACATCTTTTTTCAGTAAGGAAGTAAGTGATGCACTGATCTCTCCATAGTTATTCATGAACTTGCAGTAGTAGCCTGTTAAACCCAGAAGGCCATGTAGCAATTTTATGTTCCACGGGGTCAGCCAGTTTTGCATTGCTCCAATTTTGAAGGGGTCTACTACCACACCTTCCTCTGATATGATATTCCCAAGATATTCCACCTTCTTATGAAGAAAGCAAAAATTCATAGTGGTTGTTGTGTGTTTAAAAGGTGGTTTTCGGTATGTCTTCTTCGCATACTCGTATTTGATGATACCCGGATCGAAGGTCCAGCTTTATGAAGATTTGTGCTCCCTTAGCAACTCATCTACTACTGGAATAGGGTATTTATCTTTGATGGTTATGCCATTGAGAGCTCGGTAATCAACACATAATCGCCATATTCCATCCTTCTTTCGTATGAGGAGCACCGGTGAAGAGTAGGGGCTGCAACTTGGCTGAATAACTCCTGTTTTGAGCATCTCTTTTACAATCCTTTCTATTTCATCCTTCTGGAGATGTGGATATTGATATGGCTGAGCATTTGCTGGAGATTTGCATGGAAGAATCATTATACAATGATCATGCCGACGGGTAAGAGGTAGGTTGCGCGGTTCGTCAAATATATATGAAAATTCAGCAAGCAAAGGAAGTAGATTTGGATCTTCAAATTTTGTTGGCTCTCCCTTAGTTTGTTGCTCAAGTTGTACCAAAAAGCCGCTGCATGCTTTATGCAAAACCTTCTCCATTTGTTGTGTGCAAATCGTCGTTACGTCGCCCTCACGTTTCCCATGCAGTATCACCTGTTTCTCCTTACTGTAAAATTTTATAATTAGTTGCATAAAATTCCAAGAAATATCACCTAATGTCATCAACCATTTAATTCTGAGTATGGCCTCATGATCATCAAGAGGGAGAAGGAAGAAATATGCAATTATCTCTTGGTCCTGCAGCAATAGTTTCTCTTGCGGGCGCCTACGATCACAATTCAAAATCCGTCCGTCGACGACCTTAACGTCAAACCTGCTGCAATTCTCAATAGGTAAGGCCATCTGGATAGTAACCTTACTATTTATAAAGTTATTAGAACTGCCCGTGTCGATGAGAACAGTGATCGGTTGTTGTTTGAGAAGGCCTCCAACTTTCATCGTTTTCGGGTTTGAGTAGCCGGCTAGTGCATGTACCGTAACTTCAGTCGGTTGTGGCTCTTCTTCTGCATCTTCTTCTTCATGTTCAAGGCTCTCTTCTAGATGTTCAATGACCTCTTCTTCTATTGGTTCAATCATAAAAAGTCTCCCTTTACTACAGCGATGCTCACGGCTCCACGGCTCGTCACAATGCCAACATAACCCCTTCGCATATCGCTCCCGAAGCTCTTCTCTTGTTAACCTCTTTGGTGTAGGGACTTGGTCGATAGTAGGGGGGGCTAAGGGCTTCAATATTACTGGTTGAGGAGCGATCCTAGTCCTCCGAGCTTCATGGTTCAATTGCTCCTCTTGATGTCGTGCGAAAGAGATGGCTGCCATAAGCGTATACGATTGTCGCGCTTTAACTTCTCCTCGGATCTCCGGCTTCAAGCCCTCAATAAAGGTTCTCAATAGCTGTTTTTGAGACCAATCATGAGTTTGATTAGATAACCTTTCAAACCTGGTTTGGTACTCCTGAATGGTAGAGGTTTGTCGGATCTTTGCTAGTTGTTCGTCAATATTCTCGTAATCGGTTGGTCTGAAGCGGATCAGCAATCCTTCTTTGAATTGTCGCCAGGAAAGGACTCCATAAGTATGTTCAAACTAGTCAAACCACTGTATAGCATCCCCTTCAAGATGTATAGCTGCAATTTTCACCATAGATGCATCCGCGATTTTGTGGTACTGAAAATATCGCTCCGCGCGCGAGATCCAACCAATCGGGTCTCCTTCTTCCCATCTAGGGAAGTTCACTCTCATGTATGGATAGTTGGGGTCAGTCATATAGCCTCCCCTCCCTTGGAAGTCATCTATTCGGGCTTGGTGTGATTGGGCAAAGCTCTCTCCTTGATTTGATTTCTTCGGGCTTAGTGGTCGGCCCAATCTGAGTTCGGTAAAGATCATCCGAATCTTATCCTCCATTCGCACCTCCAAGGCTTCGAATTTAGCATTGATTACCTCCTTAGATGCCATAGTATATGCCCCTAAATCTCTCTTTTGTTGTTGGGTTAAAGGCATGTATAGGTTGAGAGAAGTGATGGTTGAAAGGGTTGGTGGATTGGTGGATGTAGGCTGCGGTTTAGGCTTGTTTTGTGGCTGTTTTGGGTACAGTTTGAGGGTGTGGTTTGGCAGAGTTTTAGGGTTATGGATGAAAGTTTTGGATCTATGGTAGATGGTAGCAAAGGTTTGACAGAAATCCGTAGAAGTTGCAGCAAGTATGTGCTGTCTTGTAAGAGTAGAATTATCGTTGAAGAAACAACGGTTTCTCGACGTAATTTCTACCAAAAACTTAAGAGAATTGAGGAGGGAATTGATACCAAAATCACAGTTTATATGACAGCAAGGATATCTAATTTAATCAAGAAAATTTTGGCAGTATAACAGCAAGGAAATTGGTGCAAGTTGCAATTGCAGAATTGTCATCGAAAAATTTCAGCGGGTTACGATGAAAATTTACAGCAACATAAAATCATTTTTAGAGATGAATTTCTTAATAGATCAATCTTAGATGTAAGCCAAGATGATCTATGAAGTGAATAAGAAATTTCATTCAAAAAAGATTGCAAATAGATGGGTTAAGGCAACGGTATGCAGCTGAAATTTTCTGAAGCATAGATTTTCAAGTGCAGCAGATTGGACATAAAAGATCAGTAGTTTATATTGAGAATTTTTCAATGAAACCAAAGGGAAACCCACTGTTAGGAAGTGTCAAAGATGTCATAAAAATTTCGTAGAAATTTGGATAGAAAAAGCAGAGTAGCAAGATCAAACAGATGGTGCTATGCGGCTTGAATTCTACAATTCAAGTGCAGCAGATTGGACATAAAATATCAGTAGTTTATATTGAGAATTTTTTGATGAAACCAAAGGGAAATCCACTATTAGGAAGTGTCAAAGATGTCATAAAAATTTTGTAGAAATTTGGATAGAAAAAGCACAGTAGCAAGATCAAATAGATGGTGCTATGCGGCTGGAATTCTGCAATGTATCTTTCGTCGTAGAGATGAAAACTTTGTGACGAAAAGTTTATGCAGCAATATAGGAACAATTTTTTTTTTTTGGATTTTCGAATAAGGATAACTAAATTGCAGCAGCAGTAAGGTAGGAAACCAGAACATGTTGTAATTCACGGGGAGATCAAGGGATGATCCGTGGTGGTGGAGATGATGGCGGAATTTGGCGATGATCTTTTAAGCAATTGTGGGAATTGCTTTGGACGGTTGTGGAGGGTTGATGGATGGCTGTGGAAGGGCAGCGAGACGCCAAGAATGCTGCTCTGATACTAGGTGATAGAACCCTTGCAGATTCTAAACTTTGGGTTGATCTCTTTAGGGGATCGGCCTCCTTGGAACTCTATAGGGGGTTCCTCCCTCCAAGTTGCTGCTCAAAGGCTGCAGAAAAGATTCATCTATTGCTTATGAAAAGAGGAGGAATACATGACTATTTATAGGGCTTCTAAACCCTAACTCCTTATAGGACTCCTACTCAAGACTCCTACTTCTAACCAACTCCTAATAGGACTCCTTCTTAAGACTCATATTCCTTTACAACTCCTAATTCTTCTCTAAGAAACAACCTCCTACATGAATGTCCCTCTCAATTAGGACTCTCCTAACTAGAGTCCTAACAGAATGTCCCTCTCAATTAGGACTCTCCTAGCTAGAGTCTTAACAGAATGTCCCTCTCAATTAGGACTCTCCTAGCTAAAGTCCTAACAGTTTTACATGAATGTCTCTCTCAATTAGGACTCTCCTAGCTAGAGTCCTAACAACCGCCCAGTGTTAGAGAGTACTAGTGGTGGTACCGCCAGTACCTCGAAATCCCGAGGATTTGAATTTTAGCTCTACTTTTTTAATCTATTTGGGGCCTATAAAAACCCCACTCATCCCTGCTCAGTAAACACATGAATTGAGAACATAAATTGGAGAAAACACTATTATAATCTTGAGAGTTCCCCTCCTCTTCTGTAAGAGTATAATATCTGTTTAAGGGATGGTTGAGTGGTTGTAAATGTTATTTCCTAAACCTGTGAAAATGAGAAAATAGTTGTAAGAGGATAGTTGGTCTTCGCCCATTGAAAGAAGACTGTTAGTGGATGTCAATGACCTCAACGGAGGAGGAATCGGGAGTGGACGTAAGTTATGACGACCGAACCACTATAAAATTATTGTACACTTTCTTATTGCTCTTTATTACTATTATTTTCTGCCTTAAGTGCTTATCACTCTTATTCTAAGTCAATCACACTTTCAATATCTTTTTTGATGCATTTTTATCTAGCCAAAAGTTTCAAATCAACTTAATTTTTACGATAACACTAATTCACCCCCCCCTCTCAATGTCGTCATGATCCTAACAGTTTGTATCAAAGCCATGTTTCTCTCATTTGGTTTAACACATAAAAGAAATAGCTTTTGCTAGTAATCAAGAGGGTCTTTCTATCATTTGTCCTCCTATGTTCAATGGGATGGAATACATATGTTGAAAAACTCGAATGAGAGTTTTTTTACTTTCTTTATATTTTAATTTATGGAATATCATTGAAAATGATTTTCAAAAGTTTTTTAATCCAATGAACGAATAGAATAATTTAGAGAAGAAAATATTTTCTTTGAATGCTAAAGCTATGAATGCTCTATTTGTGCTTTGAGCAAAAATAAGTTTAATTATATTTTTTTATGTGAAACTGTACATGAGATTTGACACACACTAGAAGTAACTTATGAAGGCACAAATCTAAAATAAATTTTTGATGCATGATTTTGAACTATTTCAAATAAAGTCAAGTGAAACTATTATTGATATGTACACCCTTTTTACAGATGTCGTCAATGGTTTAAAAGCTCTTGGCAAATATTTTTTGAATTTTGAACTTGTTAATAAAGTTTTATGATTACTTTCTAAAAATTAAAATTCAAAAATAACTGCAATACAAGAGGCAAAGGATCTAGATAACTTTCCGCTTGAAGAACTTATCGAGTCTTGATGACCTATGAAATGATGTACATAAAACTTTATAAACTTGAGAACATCATTCCAAAAAATATGAAGGATTTGATGTTAGGATCAAGAGCAGCACTAAGAGGGGGGGAGGGGTGAATTAGTATAGCGAAAAAATCATTGATTTCGAAAAATACTCGTTCAAATTAAATCCGTTTCGGAAAGATATTGAATTTGAAGGCATTCTTAAGAGAAAGTTAAGGAAGATTGTAGTAATATAAATTGCTCAAATAGAAATGCAAACCAGTATTTAGAGTGGTTCGATCGTTGTGACCTACATCCACTTCGGATTCCTCCTCCGTCGAGGTCACCGACGTCTACTAATGGTTTTCCTTCAATAGGCGAAGACCAACCACCTTTTATATCTCTTTCTCCGTTTACTGGGTTTAGGAGATGACCCTTACAAGCCTCACTCATCTTTCTTGGATGGTTACAAAGTTAAGAGAGGGAGGGGAGGACTCTTATCACTATTACAACACTTTAACACTGTAGGAATTCAAGATTATGTTAATACTTTTTGTGTGCTTTCATGCATAAAAGGGTGGGGTATTTATAAGCCCCAATAGCTTCTGAATTGGATCCAAAAAGTGTCACTTCCCCGGATTTGAGGTACTGGCGGTACCACCTCCATTATTGGATGGTACTACCACCTGTGAACTGACACTAGGCAGTACCACCGCTCAATCTAGGCGGTACCACCGCTTAGTCTAGGCGGTATAATTGCTTGACAAAGCTCGAAGACCGAGCTCTGGCGGTACCACCGCTTGACATCATTAACTGTCAGCGGTACCACCATCTAGTCTAGGTGGTACCACTGCCCAACATACCTAGGAGATTGAGTCCCAAGTGATGCCATTGCTGGCCCTAGCAGTGCCATCGCCAACCATGATTTCAAGTGCTGAATGGGCTATTCAATCTTGCCCAACTCAGCCCTATTTAGGGCCCAGTTGGCCCCTATTTGAGTTAGTGGGATCACCTCCCAATCCTAACTCAATTTATGGTCTAACTATAATAATTAAGATATTTAACAAAACATTCTAGTTCCAGAATGTCAATTGTTCTTCCAACGAGCTTCCGATAATCTTTCGACGAACTTCCAACAATCTCTCGATCATGTTCCGACGGACTTCTGGCAAGCTATTGGACTTCACAATGATCTTCTTGGTGAGTTACGATGAGCTTCTTTAGTAAGATCCTAGACTTCTCGGTTAGTTCCGACAGAACTTCCGACAAACGTCCGGACTTCCGACGAACTCTTAAATTCCCAACAAAATCTCGATCTTGACTCTGGCACAATACTTGCTTTATGTCTTACTACTATCGTAGTTAATCCTATACATATTTCTCAACATATAGGTTAAATTAAATAATTTACTAATTTATTTCATCATCAAAATTCGAGATTCAACATTTGACACTTAAAACAAATGATGACCACTTGGCTGAAGTGATGATGACTTTGAACTTCTCACTAGTAAATTTAAAAGGTTCATAAAACAAGAATAAAAAAATAAAAATAAACTTTTAAAAGATAAAACAACTTGCTATGAATGCACTTAGCCCAGGCACTTCAAAAGCGAATATTCGCAAGTGAAGAAGATGCTACAAAAGAAGAAGAAAACACTTAATGCGACTTAGGACGATTCAAGTGCATATGGAGACGAGGTGCAAACTGACAAAGAAGATATGGTGAACTACACCTTGGTGGCTTTCAACAATGAGGTAAGTGATTTAACCAAAACCCCTTTACTTTACTACGAAATCACTTGATGCATTTCATGAGTTATTTTTTAATTAGTATATAAATATTAAAAAAAAAGTGGGATCATGCATCTCTTTCTAGTGATTTAAAAAAAATGATCATGATAATTACATATTTTATGATAAAGGAACAAAATGTTCGATTTAAATCTAATGCTTATACACCTAATAAGATTAATTCTATGTATGTTTTAATAAGCAATAATGTGTATTTTTATGATTTTTATATTACTTTTCAATTTTAAATGATGATGCATGACTTTTGTATGGAAGACTAAAGCATGAAATCAATCACAAAATTTAGAACTAAAAGAACTTTAGCTACTTTTAATCTTATAGGAATCAATCTACATTACTTTCAATAAATATTTCGAATAAATAAAAAGTGATTTTGATGATGATTTTGGATTTGATAATTTGTTTTCATATTTATCCAAGCACTTGATTTATTTTATATGAATCACATGAGATGTATTTTATATGAATCACTTTGTTCTCATATGATTTTATTTTCTGAGAGAAGATTTATCCAAACGAATCTAGATTCTCGACATTAATGATTTGAGATTTATTTTATGTGAATTAAGATCTCTTATTTGATCTCCTATGATTCTATTCACTATTTACTAAAGAGAATATCGTTTTTGAAATTCATGACTTTTAGATTTTCCTTACTATTTAATCTCTCAATATGTTTTTATTATTTAAGATGATATTTGTTAAAATGAATCATGTCTTTTAGTATTCATATGATCTTTGACAATATCTTTCATGACATGATTTTTATTATAAATAATTCCTTTGTATTTGTGGTTGTAAACCTTATGTTATGAGTAGAGCATTGATGTAAGGAAAATGAATTGCACCATTATATAATTCCCCTCTTCTTATTTCTTGTTTACAATGACAAAGGGGAGAAAGAAAATTGCTAGCATCTTAAGAAATTGATAAATCTATTTATGTCATTTTGAATATCTTGAAAGTGATTTTGATGATATGACGATTTGAATTTGAATGAGTTATTAATCAAAATCATGATTTTGATTTCTCGAAATTATAACTTGAGATTTTCTTTATATGAATCAAGATCATTTACTATGATTCTTCTTTTCGCTATTTGATTTATCCAAATAAATCATAATTTTTCTCTTGATTTTTTTTTTATATTTGATTCATAACTTAAAAGTAATTTTAGTACTCGCTTGTATTCATGAAGTGTATATCTCATCACCAAATTAATTTTTCTTGATGTTCTTTATATGATGATTTGATAATTGATGTAAAGGGAAATAAACTACAATATTATATTCTTCTATTCTTTTTGACAATAACAAAGAGAGAGAAAGTAGTGCTAGCTTACACATTTCAAGGAGAAAAACTTGCTAGCTTAGCTCATTTCAAGAAGAAGAATTTGCTAACTTGCACATCTAAGAGAAGCAAAAGTACAAACTTACACATCTCAAGAAGCAAAATTTATAAACTTGCACAACTCAAAATTGTTGCTAGTTTGTATGTTATAAAACTTGTATATTTAACAAAATTGCTAAATGCACTTCTCCTTTTTGTTGATGACAAAGGGGAAGAAGATATGATAATGAGTTGAATCATGCATGGTAGGATGTACTTTTATATTTTAAAACATTGCATAATTTTCTGAATTTAAAGATTTTATCAAAATGACATATTGATCGGGGAAGTTTAATTAAACTCCGTTATCAATTGATTGTCATCATAAAAAGGGGGGAGATTGTTGAATCTCGGATTTTGATGATGAAATCAATCGATAAGTTTATGATCTAATATGCATTTTGAGTGACGTAAGACTAGCTTCGATCATAGAAAGATAATTTGATTAAAGTAGGAAGATATCAAAAGATTGGACATCGAGCTAAAGGATCGGTCGATATATCGGCAGAAGATTTCGTGCCATGAGTTCAGACATCTTGCCAAGGAGATCAAACATTATGCTAAGGAGATCAAACATTACACTAAGGAGATCAGATATTGTGAGAAGACAACATGTCAATGGGCAATATGCCGAAGGAGAGGACGATGCACCAAAGGATCGGACGGAGCACCGGATGAACTAATGACATGTCGAACAACATGTGATTAATGCTTTGTAATAATTATCTAGATCGAAGTGGTTTTAGTTCTAATTAGGTTGATTAAGAATTTAATTAGGTCAACTCAATTAGGGGTCAACTAGGCTCAAATTAGGCCTATTTTGGACCAAGTGGAAGGCCCATTCAGTGATCCAAAAGTAGGGTCAAGCGGTGGAACCGTCAACGGCTCAGTCTTTAAGACATAGTCTTCGAGACTATATCAAGTGGTGGTATCGCTAGACTGGGCAGTGGTACCACCCAGTGTCATAGAGTATTGGCGGTGGTACCGCTAGTATCCCGAAATCCTCAGGATTTAAATTTTGGTTTCACTTTTTGAATCTATTTGGGGCCTATAAAAGCCTTACTCATCCTTGCTCAGTAAACATATGAACTGAGAACATTAATTGGGGAAAACACTATTGTAATCTTAAGAGTTCACGCCTCTTTTCTACGAGTGTAATTTCTATTTAAGGGAGGGTTGAGTGGTTGTAAAGGTTATCTCCTAAACTTGTGAAAAGGAGAAAAGAGTTATAAGAGAGTAGTTAGTTTTCACCCATTGAAAGAAGACTATTATTGAGTGTGGGTGGCCTCAAAAAAGGAGGAATTGAGAGTGGACGTAGGTCATGACGACCGAACCATTATAAAATTGGTGTGCACTTTCTTATTACTTTTCATTACTATTGTTTTATGCCTTAATTGCTTATCACTCTTATTCTAGGTCAAGCACACTTTCAATATCTTTTTTGATATATTTTTATTTAGCCAAAAGTTTCTAATCGACTTAATTTTTACGATAGCACTAATTCAAACCAGCCCTCCCCCTCTCTTAATGCTATCACGATCCTAACATAAAAAATATACTATATCCCAATAAATATTTTCACCCTCATCTATTTATTTTAATCTAAATTTTTATTTTTTATTTTATCTAGACTTAACTTTTTAAATTAATCTTATCACACCCCTTTAATTCAAAATAGTTATAACTTGAAGTTGTTCCGAGAAAAAATAAATTTTTTTTTTGCTAAAGCTTTTGTAAAGATATGATCTTTGGTACTATAGTAGTCCAATTTAATTTCTCTATTATTAATCAGTTCACAAATGAAATGTCATTAATAAATATTTAATTAGATTTGGTATTCATAGTAATTGTTTTTTTTTTATTTGAATCTTATTATCATTTCCCATCTACACTATAAATCTGATTAAATCATCAAGCTTTTGAAATAAACTTTTGACCTTTATCTTATGATTACTGTTAGGAACGAGTCGACACTAAGAGGGGGTGGGGTGAATTAGTGTAGTGGTAAAAATTACATCGGTTCGAAAATCTTCGTACGATATAACCGATTTCGGAAAAATACTTGAGATCGAAAGCGTATGGAAGAGCATAGTGGATGTAAAGTAGGTAAGTTTGTAGTAATGGTAAATTGCATAAATAGAAATGCAAACCGAATTTTATAGTGGTTCGGTCGTCGTGACCTACATCCACTCCGTCGATTCCTCTTCCGTCGAGGCCACCGACATCCACTATCGATCTTCCTTTAATAGGCGAAAATCAACCTTCTTCTTACACCCCTCTTCTCTTTTTCACAAATTTAGGAGACAACCTTTACAAGTACTCACTCATCTCTCAAACTATTCTAAAACTTACACTAGAAGAGGAAGATTCTTACAAGAGATTACAACAATGTTTTTCCCTTTTTAAATTCTCAGTGCATGCATTTCTTAACCAGGGATGAGAGGGGTATTTATAGGTTTCAAGTTGATTTAAACTTGGAGCCTAAAAACATCTCATCCCGGGTTTCTCAGGTACGAGCGATACCATCGCCTAGCATCCTAACACTGGGTGGTACCACCGCTTGACAAAGCTCGGAGACCGAGCTCTAGCGGTACCACCTCCTGACAAGGGTGGTACCACCACTAGCAGCATTTACTATCAGTGATACCACCGCCCAGATCACTTGGGAGATTGAGTTTCCCAGGTAGTGCCACCACCAACCAGGCTTTCAGCATCCTGGTTGGGCCTCGAATCCAGCCCAAACTAGCCCAACTTCGGGCCTAGTTGGCCCCTAATAGAGTTGATGGGATTACCTCCCAATCCCAACTCCAATTATGTGCTAACTACAATTCCTAAGACATATTCTAAGCATTCTAGTTCTAGTACATCAATTGCTCTTCCGGCGAGCTTCCGACGATCTACCGGTGAACTTCCGACGAACTCCCGACAATGTTCCGGCGGACTCCTAGCAATCTCCTGGACTTCATGATGATCTTCTTGGTGAGTTCTGATAAGCTTCTTTGGCAAGCTCCTGGACATCTCAGTTGGTTCTGATAGAACTTCTGACGAACATCTGGATTTCCAACGAACTCTCGAACTCCCAATGAAATCGCGTTCTTGACTCCAGGACTTCATTTTGTCTTATATCTTGCTATCGTAGTTAATCTTGCACACATAAAAACATATTATGATCTAGACAATTATTACTAAGCTTGAATCATGTCGTCCGACATGTTATTGGTCCATCGACGCTTCGTCCAATTCTTTGACGCTTCGTCCTCTCTTGTGGCCTATTGCCCAATCGGCCAGTCGACCTCCGCAACTCCGATATCCTTTGCACAATATCCACTCTTCTTGGCCCGATGCCCGAATCTATAGCCCGAAGCTTTCTGTCGATACGTCGACCGATCCTCCGGCCCGACATCCAATCCATAGCAAGTTAGCTATCTCCCCCTTTGTCATTATAAAAAAGAAGAGAAGAATATAATTTTGTATCTCTTTTTCTCTTTACAATAATTTTTAAATCATGACAAAGGATGAATAACAAAGATGAAAAATCAAGTTATGAATGTCAAAATAATTTTTCATCATGAATATTTTATCATTACATGCATCATTACCGTAAGTTGAAGTATTACATGCATAATATTAAATCATCATTCATAATTACATCAATGTTTTAATCATTATTTCAATATGTTTGTGCATCATTATAGTTTCAATTTACAATATGCATAATTTTAAAACTTTACATATCATCCTTACTCTATGCATGATACTAAAAATAAATCAATTATCATATCATACATGATACTTAGAAGCTAGTAAATTTATATCATTTTAGAGCATCAAAACAATATCATGAGTATTTCATGCATTCATATCATCAATATTTCAATCATAAAAAATGAAAGATCAAGTCTAAAATTCGAGAAATCAAGAGAAACCATGATCCATTTTAAGAAATCTCCTCTTAAATAATTAATGAAAAGAACTCTTAGGAGATCATGATATAGATAAAATTCATTTAATCTTGTAGGAGAATAAGACATCAATTCATGCATATAAAATATTATGATTCACATAGAAAATCTCATCTTTAGTAAAATACCAAGAAAAATCGTAGGAGCACAAAGAAGAGATCTTGATTAAAAAAAAATATCTCAAGTAATTCCAATAAACCAATATCATGATTTTGATAAAACTTATTCAAATTCAGATCGTCAAAATCATCAACATTTTTTCAAAAAAATTCAATGAAGACAACGTAAATAGATTCTCATGAGAACTCGATTCATGCATAATGTCTCAATTTTTCATAAATATCATTAGACGATTTATTTCAAGAAATCTCTTCTTTTATAAGTGGATAAAAGAAACATAGGAGATCTTGATTTGTGTATAAGAAATCTCAAGTTATAAATTTCAAAAAATTAAGATAAAGCTCATTTAAATTTAAATCGTCAAATCAAGATCATTTTCAAAAGATTAGATAAGATAGATTCATCACTAAGAATCACTTGTTGAAAAATTGAAAAGCTTTAGAGGTATTTTCAAAAAATATGCATTTTCCCTTTTTGTTTTAATCTAAGTGATTTGATTTCATACAAGCATGTTCTTTTCTTTTATGTCAAATCCATACATCATTCATTAACAACAAAAAAGAACTTTCAAAATGTCATAAAAACTATCATGCATAAGTTTGAAATATAAATTCATCATTTCTTCAAATCATCATGCTTAATTAAATATAAAATTGTCAAGCATGATACTTATATTATTTCATATAAGCATGCCTTTATCATTTATGCCAAATCAAGATATGTATCCTTTTTAAAACTGAAAAAGTCACATTCGTTGTGGTAAAAATTGATAATCCATAAATCACTAGAAAAGTAAGCATGATCCAATTTTTTTTACATTTTCATTAAACATGCAATTATATATATATATATATATATATATATATATATATATATATATATATATAATTTTTCTAAACTAATTTAAGAATAACTCATGAAAAGTATTATGTAATTTCAAAATAAATTAAAGGAGTTTCGTTTGAGTTGTTTACCTCATTGTCGAAAGCCGTTAAAGCATAATTTGCCATCTCGCCTTTGTTGATTTTCTTCTTGTCTTCGGATAAGCTTAATTCATCCAAAGTCGTCTTCTTCTTCTTTTTAAGTTCATTTTTAATTTTTGATTCTTGTTTTAAAATTTTCATGAGGAGTTCAAGTTTACTATCACTTGAGCTTATGCTCGAGTGGTCTTCAATTGTTCTAAGTCCGAAATCCTTTTTGTTATTTGGAAGGTGGTTCTTAAGTTCTTTATGTGTATTGCATGTCATTTCATAAGTTATCAAAGACCCTATAAGTTCTTCAATTGAAAAATAGTTCAAGTTCTTTGATTCTTGTATTGCTGTTATTTTCAAATCCCAATTTTTAGAAAGCGATCGTAAAATCTTGTTAACAAGTTCAAAATCCGAAAAACTTCTACCAAGTACTTTTAAACCATTGATGACATCCGTAAAATGGGTGTACATGTCTCCAATGGTTTCGCTTGGTTTCATATGAAATAGTTCAAAATCATGCATTAAAAGATTGACTTTAGAATCTTTTACTCTACTCGTGCCTTCGTGTGTGATTTTGAGAGTGTGCCATATTTCGAAAGTCGTTTCACAAGTAGAAACCCAATTAAACTCAGTTTTATCTAAAGCGCAAAATAGAGCATTCATAGCTCTAGCATTTAAAGAAAAAGTCTTCTTCTCCAAATCATTTCAATGGTTCATTAGAAGAGAAGACCTTCGAAAACCGCTTTCAATAATATTTCATAAGTTCAAATCCAACAAAAGCAAGAAAACTCTCATTCGAGTTTTCCAATATGTGTAGTCTGTCCCATGAATAAGAAAGGACGAATGAGAGAGTGATATTCTTGAAAGCCGAAAAGAGCAATTTCTCTTGGGTGTTAAACCAAATGAGAAATTATGATGCTCTGATATCAACTGTTAGGAACGAGTAGGCTCTGATTTTTATTTTAATAATATTTTTCAAGATAGTTATATTTTTTATAGTGAAAATATATATGAACATTTGGATTTTTATTTTTGTACCAACAATCCTTTTTAATATATCTAATTTTTTTAGAGCAAAAACATTAACAAATTTCTTTGTTACCTTCGAGGTTCCTTTGACCCTTATTTGATCAACTTTGTCCCTTATCTCGAATACTAGATCATCTGTGACCTCTACCATTTTGATCTCTCCCTTGAAATTTGATTTCTAATTTTTTTATCTTTTTTTATCTATCTTCATTTAAGAACATATTCAGAAGTTTTATTCAAATATCTATTTATTTTTTATTCATAGATTAAAAATGAGTTTATTAATTTATCAATAGATAATATACTTATCTCTTCAGCTTTTCTATATTAGTAGAAATCATATCAAAATTTGGGGATAGACTCCATAAAATATTTTACTATAGTTTGATCTCTTAGATTTTTACCATAAGACCTCATTTAGTTTATAATAGAAGAGACATTTGAGAAAAAGTCAACAAACGATTCAAAATTTTTTACGTAAGAGTTTCAAATTCACTCAAAGAATTTGAAGCTTTGAAAATTTTATTTTATTTGTACCTTCAAATATACTTTTTAATATTTTTTAATTTTAATATTTTTCAAGCTTCTGTGGATGATATCATCATGATTAAAAAAAATAGAGACTCATCTATTACTTGTTATATATCACGTAGAAGACTCTTGCATCTTTCTACGTGTTCTTATTTATTTAATTTTTTATCTTCAGTAACATTAGGATCCTATATATTATACTTAATAAAATCATCTTCTCTCAAATTTCATAATTCTTATAAAATAAAATAGAGTTTTCATCTTAACAGTCCAAAATTATTAATTCTTGTCTTTGAAAATAGGAAGAAGTTAATTAGGAATACTTATTCCAATGTCTATCATCTTCTTATTTAAATCGAGCACTGATATCATACTTATTTTTTTATAAAATTTAAAAAATAATAGAAGAAACTATGAGTATTTTTAATATGTTATGTATTGGATTGAATCAAGAACACTTATTTATATTAACTAAAAAATAAAATATAATTTTTTAAATAATAAAAAATTATTATATTCTAATAAAATTTTTTACCCTCTTTTATTTATTTTAATTTTAAACTTTTATTTTATTTAATTTTAATTATTTGAATTATATCACATTTAAGATCATGCCGCTTGAGGAGAGTTTCAAGAAATATATTTACACAAGGTTTTCAGCTGTTCTTTTTTCTTCCCCACCGATCACCGTCACTTGTCCTTTTCGTGGGCAGACAAAGGCGTCATCAACGACTTGGACGTCCAACTACTATAATTTCTTACAATCTTCTTTGGACTTTGACTCACTTTGTCAAGATGGGAATTAATTGATCGACGTCAGTTTGAGAACTCCATTTTTATTATATTCTTCATCCATTTGTTCTTTCAAATGTCTTGTCTTAACCTTGTTAAATATTGATGTGAGGGAAAGGCTGATACGGATGACAAAGATCTTCAAACTACAGCTCTATTATTTTATTTTTTAATGGATAGATCCTTTTCTAGTACCAGTTCGATGATGGGAGTCGACCTACTTCTTTCTGTCGTTAAATAGGTCAGCACTGTTGTGACAGTTTGCCTAGTTAAATTTGATGACATGAATAAAATCATAATCATGCAAAAAAGAGAATAAGAAATATATCCAATAAGATTCTAGAATGCAGTGTTTCAACTTTGTGTTTCGAGGAAGCTCTTTTAATAACACCAAAACAACTAATGGCTCAATGAATCGTTAGGCAAACAAGTTCATATTTAGGTTATGTTGAATAATCACTTATTGCATCATTTTGATTTGAGGATGATGTGATAATGAATGATAAGACTATAATAAAATTTATTAAATATTTTAACTCGATATGTCGAATCGACACTAATTAATTGGTGTCTGTTTTTTTTCTACATCAATTATCTTTGTTGGCACTTCCTAGAAGATTTCTTTTAAGAAAATAAGAAGAAACCTTTGGATACCCAAAAAAATACGGTGCTGCATAAATCGACCATTGGAGTTTTGAGTAGGATGGATAAGGTTATATACATTAATTTTTCCTCTGATCCTATTACTAAAAGTATTAGAATTTTTTTCTAAAATAAAAAACCTCACATTCTCCTCTCCTAGGGAACGAATTTGGGTATATCCAAAACATCATTATTTCATGAAAAGAACCCGTGATTTCTTATGTTATTAATGTCAAAAATTACATTACACGTGTGGCCGCTCTTAATTATACGTGTGCACGAGAACAGAGGACGACGTTCACGTGCCAATAGTTTGTCCAAGAAGAGTGGGAAGATAAAGAAGGTACCAGTAATTGTCATTCCCATTCCAGCGTAAAGGTGCAAAGCTTGGTGCATTATTGCATCTAACCACCCTTCACTGTACTTACTCTCCAGGGCTACATCAAAATCTACTTTGAACTATATATATATAATGAGAGAGAGAATAGTAGAACTCGCATGAGTGATGATAGATTTTGGGTTATCGGAATAGCATATGAGAGAGAGGAGAGAGAGGAGAAAGCGCGAACTTAATCTAACTGTAGAGAGTGTGAGTACATAGATAATTTAGTAGGGTAGTCTGAGCCGAAGAAATTATTTCTTTTGGTACGATCGTGAGAGTGCAAAAGTACAAACGTATTTCTTTGTTAGATGTTACGAGTACATAGTGAGAGAGAGAGAGAGAGTAGAAACATGAAAATTGGAGGCAGAAGAGAGGATACTGTCGACATTAAGGGCGTAAGTCATGTGTTTATATGTGTTAGGATCATAATGGCTTAGTGTCTTCAAAAAATTAAAATGATTTAAAAAATTTTATTCAAAAATATGTTTAACTTGAAATATAAGTAAAAGTAGTGGATAACTAAATCAATAAGTAATAAAAATAAAAAATATAAAAATATATATATTAGATTTATAGTGGTTCGATTGTTGCGACCTACGTCCACTCCCGATTCCTCCTCTGTCAAGACCATCGACTTTTGCTAACGATATTATTTCAATAGACAAAAATCAACTATCCTTATTATAACTTTTTTCTCATTTTTATAGGTTTAAGAGAGAACCTTTATAACTCTTTTTATAGTAGTTCTCGTAAACTCCCTTATAAAGATTGAGGAGGAAGGAGCTCAAGAGTTTCAATAGAGTTTGGACATTTGGAATCACAAGTTTTTCATAATCTTTTCTTGCTATCTCAACCAAGAATAAGTCAGGTATTTATAGGCTACAAATGACTTAAAAAATAGAGTCAAAAAGTCTCATTCATAGGTTTTTGGGATATTAGCAGTACTATCGCCAGTGTTGGGTGATACCACCGTCTATAACATTGAGCACTAGTGGTACTATCATCAGTTTAGGTGGTACCACCACCTGACATAGTCTTGAAGACTATGTTCTAGCGGTACCATCGCCTAACACTAGCAGTACTACCGTCGAGTCTTTCGAAAATGTATACTTCATACTTTCCAACTCATAGATAGTTCCACCACTTGGTTTGTCGGTGCTACCCCTTGACCCCAACTGTAGGTCACTGAATGAGCCTTCTAATAGGTCCAAATTAGCCCTGATTCAGGTCCAACGAGCCCTTAATTGAGTTGGCATGGTTACACCCAAAATCTACTCAATTAAAACCTAAACTACGACGATCAAGACATAAATGATTACAAAACATGAATCCTATATTGTCCGGCATGTCATTAGTTCATCCGAACTCTCAGCGCATCGTGCTTTCCTTTGGTATATTGCCCGATCCATTAGTATGTTGACTCCCGCAATATTCGATCTTAGCGTAATGTCTGATACTTCCAGGTCGATTCTCGATCTTTGACTCTGGCCCAACGTTTGATTCTTCTACTTTAATCGATTTGTCTTTTCATGATCGAAGTTAGTCCTGTGTCACATTTTTCAAACACTCATTAGTTCATAATTTCATCAATTAATTTCATCATCAAAATTCGGGATTCAACAATCTCTTCTTTTTTTATGATGACAACCAATTGATGATGACGTTTTAACTAAAAAACCCCATCTATATGTCATATCAAAATAAACTTAAATTCAGAAAATGATAACCTTAGAATTCAAGTCGAAATGATTTTAATCATGAATTATAGTGATCATATCATTGCATACATCATATGCATTATTCATAATATCAATGTTTGAGAAAAGATTCCAAATTATTAAGGTGCATGATTAAAATTTTAAATTATCATAACTTCAAATCATCAAGGTACATTATAACATGCATGAATCCATAAAAAAATTAAATTATCATAACTTCTCCTCTTTTGTCATGAGAAAAGTACATGTGTTTTAAGATGTGCAATTTTTTGAGATGTACAAGTTAGCAATTTTTACTTCTCTTAAAATGTGTAAGTTAGCAATTTTTGCTTCTCTTAGGATATGCAAGTTAGTAATTTTGCTTCTCTTTCTCTCTTTTATCATTATCAAAAGAAAAAAAGAAGAAAATGATATAATGGTGCAAAATTTACGTCAATGTTCCAATCATCACATGAAAGATATCAAAGATCATGAAAGAAAGTCATGAAAAAACCATAAATCATTTTAACAAATCTCTTCTTTTGTAAATAGCAAAAAGAAGGAATCATAGGAAACAATCTTGATTGAAAAGAAAACTCATGTTATGAAAATCGAGAAATCAAAATAATGATCCATAAAAAAATATATGAGAAGAATTCATATATTTGGAAGATTCCTAATTCTCTTCTAATAAAATCAAATTATTTCTCATTCAATGATTTAGTAAAAAATCTGTTAATTGATGTTTTGTGTCAATAAAATCTAAAGATATATCATGATTATTAACATGATCCCTAATAAAATAATATTTAATATCAATATATTTAGTTCTAGAGTATTAAATGAGATTTTTTGTTAAACAAATAGCATTAGTATTATCACATTTTATAGGGATATTTTTTAAATAAAGTTTATAGTCTTCTAAAGTGTTTTTCATCCAAATAACTTATGCACAACATGCACCTAGTGCTACATATTTAGTCTTGGTTTTAGATAATACAACATAATTTTATTTTTTTGAAAAACCAAGAAACAAGTACATGACCTAGGAGTTGACATGTTCTAAAGGTGCTTTTTCTATTTATGCAATTGTTAGGATCGGGGGTTGGCACTAAGGAGGGGGGGGGGGGGGGGGGGGGGGGGAGAGGGTGAATTAGTGTAGTAGTAAAAACTACGTCAGTTTGAAAAATTTTGTACGATAAAAACCGTTTCCGACGAAAAACCGATTTTGGAAACTTACCTTGAAAGCGTACGTGATGAATTGAAGGCAGAAAGCTATTAAAGAGGTTTGCAGTATGTAAATGACAGGAAGTAAATGCAAACCAGAGTTTTAGAGTGGTTTGGTCAACGTGACCTACATCCACTTTCGGCTTCCTTCTCCGACGAGGTCACTAGCGTCCGCTAGAGGCCTTCTTTCAATAGGCTAAGGCCAATCACCTTTTATACCCCTCTTTTCCTTTTACCGGGTTTAGGAGATAACCCTTACAAGTGTTAGTATTAAGAGCACTAAGAGGGGGGGTTTGGGGGTGGTGAATTAGTGCAGTAGAAAACTTTCGTTGGTTTAAAACGACGTTTGTACGATGAAGGCATTTTCGATGAAAACCATTTCGGAAAGTTCTTCAACTTAAGTTCAAACAAAAGTATAGTTGAAGTAAAGCAACGGAGGCAGTTTGCAGTTACGATAGAGAGCATATGTAAATGCAAACCTAGATTTAGAGTGGTTCAGTCAATCTTGACCTACATCCACTGTTGGCTTCCTTCTCCGATGAGGTCAACGATGTCCACTAGAGGCCTTCCTTCAATAGGCGAAGGCCAACCATCCTTTTACAGTTTTACTCCTGTTGACGGGCTTAGGAGACAACCCTTACAGATTTCCACTCCTCTCTTGAATGATCAAAACTTAGAAGAAAAGAGGGAGAAGAACTTCTAGCATTTTACAACACTTTTAAGCTCTCAAATTCTCATAATAAATGCAAGCTTTCGGTGCCCTTTCATGCAAAAAAGGGTGGGGTTTATATAGACCTCCAACTGGTTTGAATTTGGAGCTCAAAAGTGTCATCTCCCGGATTTCCGGGGTCTTGGTAGTACCACTGCCAGAACTAGGCGGTACTATTGTCTACACTGCTCGGAGGCCAAGCTCAGGTGGTACCACTGCTTAACAGGGGCGGTACCACCGCTTGACTTCGTTCAGAGACCGAGCTTCTGGGTGGTGCCATCATCGGCCTTGGCGGTGCCATCGCCGCTAGGAAATCTGGGTTCGAATAGGCTGATCCATTCAGCCTAATTTAGGCCTATCAAGGTCTTAATTGGCCCCAGATTAAGTTAATGGGATTATCTCCCATTCCTAACTTAATATTCATGCTAACTATAACATTTAAGACATTAATACTGCAACTCATGTTCCAGTGCGTCAATCGCTTCTTCCGACGAACTTCCGGTGAACATTCGACGAACCCTTGGCGATGCTCCGGCGAACTTCCGGCAAACTCCTGGACTTGTGACGATCCTCTTGGTGAGTTCTGACGAGCTTCTTTTGGTAAGCTCCTGGACTTCTCGGATTTATTCCCGTAGAACCTCCAATGACCGTCCGGACTTCCATCGAGCTCTCGAAACCCCAATGTGATCTTGGTCTTGACTCCGGCGCAACACCTACTGCATGTCTTACTGTCATCGTAGTTAATCCTGCATACTTATCTCAACATATGGATTAGATAACCAAATGACAATTGACTTCATCATTAAAATCCGAGATTCAACAATCTCCCCCTTTTTTATGATGATAATCAATTGATGACTGAGTTAACATTAACTCCCCCTATCTATATGCCATAGTTGAGATAAGTCATTCTTAAATTCAAAGCATTTGAATTCAAGAGACATATTGATAAGTTAAGTTCATTTAACCTTATCAATACTCCCATCATGATTCCTATCATGATGTGTCTCTCTGAAAATGATGTCAAGGCTTGACATCCATTTTCATGTCTTACATTTTAAATATGAAAGATAACAATCATAGCAATTCATCATATAATAAGATATCAACATGTAAAATTACGATGTAAGCTCTTGATATCTTAACATAATGCAAACATTTCAAGTGTATAGCAATCATAGCATTTCATCACATGGCAAGATATCAACATTGTAAAATTACGATGTAAGCTATTGATATCTTAACACAATGCAAGCATTTCAAGTATATAGCAATCATAGCATTTCATCACATTGCAAGATATCAACATTGTAAAATTGCAATGTAAGCTATAGATATCTTTTTATTAATGCAAACATTTTACGTGTATAGAAATTCTATCATTAATTTACCACATATTTTAAGATATCAATATTGTAAAATTACGATGCAAGCTTTTGATATCTTAACATAATACAAATATGGCAATTATAGTAATTCTACCATCAATTTACTACATATTTCTCCCCCTTTGTCATTAGTAAAAAGAAGAACGATTTAAGCAAATTTTAAACATAAGTGTGGTAATGATTCATATCATAAAAAGATTCATGTTATTTTTCAACAATAAGTGATAGGATAACAATTATATAAAATTTTCAAGCAAACATGACATGAAGATAGCTTTCATTACTTCTTCCCTTTTATTTGTCATTAACGTTTTGCATAAAGGAGGAAAGCCATTGTGAACTTACTTGAATGAAGTTAAAATGATAAGAGATTAAATCATACTTCATTTTAAAAATCTTCCTTCATCAAGAAGGAATTCATAAGAAGGAATCATTTCATCAAATCCATTTCTAGAAAAAATATTTTTCACAAGGTAAATCTATGAGAGATGCATTTGTTAATTGATTTCATATGTCAAAAATCAATGATATGAAACAAACTTGATATGACATAGGCTTATGAAAGCTACATTAAGTCCGGAAGAGAAATACTAAATCATGTATTGTTAGGATCAAGAAAGTCCGAAAGTGAAATTTAACACATTCATTCATTCGGACAAGGTTTTGCTATGGATTTTCAAACACAATCATGAATGTAAAACATGCTCATCATCCTGGAAGTTCTGCATCCAAAACACATATTTTTCAACATGTTATTAAGACATGTAATTGTGTAAAATCCTCATCATAGCAATTAAGTTATTGATCATTGAATCAAGAAAGTCCGAAAAATAAATTTAATAAGTTCATGCATTCGGACAAAGTTTTGTAGTACTCAAGGATTAAGAATCCGGTATGAATGAACCTTCTCAAATCACAATGAGAATATAACATGCTCATCATGGAAACCAAGGCACAAGATTTTCAACTTATAAAGTAAGCATGCTATTGAAGCATTCAATCATGTCAAATTTGTGTAAAATTCTCAACGTGGAATTTAAGTGATCAAGGAAAATCCGAAAATGAGTAGCATAAAGAGATTCAAGGAAAATCCAAAAACGGTGTTCAATTAATATTCCTAACACTGTATATGCTCACCAAATAATATATCAAGTAAAATATATCAAGGATTACCAATCATCAAGGCAAGGGGCATTGTGATCAAGGTGAGTAGTATAAAGAGTTTACAACAACATAATGTTACAATAAGACAAGAAGAATTTGTGTCTACATATACATGTTCATTCAGGCGGTAGAAAATTAAAATGCCTAAATAAAAAGTCAAATTGTTGATAAATTTACTGTAGCTCAGATTGGATTTGATCTTGGCAATGTTCAAGCCGATCTTGTCTTTGTTCAAAGCGATCCATCCAAATCCCTATGTCTTCGATAGATGATGCTGGAGCTTGCTCAAATGGATGTGATTCCTCAAAGGGATCAGTTAGAGGAGATTGAGTACCCCTAAAGATTGGTGTCTCTGGTTTTGGTTCAGGTTGAGGGGGATCGGTTCTTCTAGGCATTCTAACCCATATACCATTTCTAAATATACATTTCATTCGCTGAAGTAGATTTTTATTTATTATGCTAAATCTATCTACTTTTATCACCTCTTCGTCGGGTGGTATTGAAATATCGTAAGCATTAAGTATTCTAGTGATTATACCACCATGTGGAAGCATCATGTATTTTTTAGATATTTCTATCATGTTTTGTTGGATAAGGTAACCAAAACAGTTGTTATGTCCTTTCATGATCCAGTACATGGTTCCTAGTTCCATTTGACTCACTTCATTATGATGGTATTGTTTAGGGAGAATGATACTAATTAATATATGATAAAGTACTTTGGTGTTTAGTGGTAATAGATGTTCACAGCTTTTAGGAAGTATCACTAAGTTGGGATTATCGAAAATTGTTCCTAAGGCATCAACATATGTGGTCCCAACTATTTCATCATCTCATAGTCCTCTAAAATAACGACCTTTATCTTTTACAGGGATGCCTATCATATTGCAAATGAATCTATCCATAATGGATATATGTTATCCTAAGAGATAGGTAGACACCCTTTCTTCTTCATCTACATGTAGATTGTTGTAAAACAACTAACAAGTCTAGGGTAGATGGGTTTGTTTATTTGTAGGATTGAGAGTAGATCTAGATTTGCAAACCATTGAATTATCTCTAAATCACTTAGTTTATTTAGATCAACATACTTTCCCTTATGAACATTTCTAAACTCTCTGGAAGCAAATTTTTGGGCATGTAGTTTTGAATCGAAAAGTGTGGAATCAAAGTCTTCTTCTAATCTCCTCTTCCCTTTGTCCCTAGAAGATCTTCTAGAGCCCATAACTACTGCTATTTAGGAAGATAATAATGAGCAAGAGTAGATGATATAGAAATCCAAAGCCTCTTAGAGAATACCTTAGTTGAGATCTTCAAGAGGATGAAGGATTGATTCTTGGTCTTGCACGAAATGGGCAATTTTTGGGCAGCTAAAAGGCATGAAATGGAGGCGGAGGAGAGTTTAGAGCTGCTAGGAGGAGAAGAGAATGAGTTGGGGTCGGTTCTACCATCGGCCCTAGCTCGGGTTTAAAAGGGGCAGATTGCGAGCGGTGGCACCGTTGGCTGGGCGGTGCAATCGCTTGCCACCCATGACAGTCAGCGGTGCTACCGCCAACTGGGCGGTGCCACCACCTATAGGTAGTGAGCACTGCTTTCAGGGCTGTGTGGACTAATGTGGGTGTTTTCAATTTGAAGAGAGTTTTTATTTGTGGAGTAATCAACCTTAATTACATAATTACGTAAAAGTTTCCATCACAAGATGAGAAATTTCGTACATTCATGATAGATCTTGTGAAGTGCATACTCTACTTCAAATGTCGTATAGAGTTTTTGACATGTTCATGACTTATTATGCAAGTTTGTAAGCCTCGCTAGTTCATGATTTATATCGTATACAAACTTAGCTTGCAAGAGGTAAGTTCATGATTTTGTAAGATATAGTTGGATCCGAAAATAAATGAAGAAGGAATGAATCCGATGAATTTGAAAATCCAGAGGATGTGTGTAGGGGAATTTATGAGTTTCAAAATTTGAGGGATCAAACAGGATTGTATCAGTATCACTGTTAGAACCCTTGCATATTCTAAACTTGGGGTTGATCTCTTTAGGGGATCGGCCTCCTTGGAACTCTATAGGGGTTCCTCCCTCCAAGTTGCTGCTTAAAGGCTGCAGAAAAGATTCATCTATTACTTATGAAAAGAGAAGGAATACATGGCTATTTATAGGGCTTCTAAACCCTAACTCCTAATAGGACTCCTACTTAAGACTCTTACTTCTAACCAACTCCTAATAAGACTCCTACTCAAGACTCCTATTCCCTTACAACTCCTAATTCTTCTCTAAGAAAAAACCTCCTACATGAATGCCCCTCTCAATTAGGACTCTCATAGCTAGAGTCCTAACAGAATGTCCCTCTCAATTGGGACTCTCCTAGCTAGAGTCCTAACATTTTTACATGAATGTCCCTCTCAATTAGGACTCTCCAAGCTAGAGTCCTAACAGACCCGCCCTCTTCAAATCAGCCTTGTCCTCGAGGCTGATGATTCGTGAATTTTGAGAATTTGATCTTCAAGTCGTCATAGTTCTCCCAAGTGGCATCTTCTATTGGTAGGTTCGCCCACTGTATTAGCACTTCATTAGTGGGTCGTCGTCGTCGAGTCACGATCCGTCGATCAATAATGGCACTTAGCTGGGTCTGGAGTTCTCTTTGGGTAGTCATATTTGGTGGGTGACTTTGGGCTGTCTCCAAGCACCTATTTAAAACTTTCGGCTGGCTATTGGTCTGTGGGTGATATGTCGTACTTCTTTTCAATTTAGTACCCTGCATATAGAATAACTTTGTCCAAAATCTGCTCTTGAAGATGCAAGTAGAATTTGTCACAAGCACAATGCGTCCCTTATAGCATAATTCTTTTGAGTCCCGATTGTAATAAGCCATAGAGCTTGGTGCTTCCTCTAATTTTTTTTGTATCTTACTGGTCTCCGAATCTTCCTGCCATTCCATCTTAATATCCTCAAGGAAGTCGCTGGTTGGAAGTAAAACGACCGAAAATTCAGCTTGCTCAAGTAGTTGCGAAAGCGCATCTACAACAACATTCTCTTTCCACCTTTTTTAAGTTATTTCATAATCAAATCCAAGAAGTTTTGTTACCCATTTTTGCTGCTCGGGGGAAGATATCTTCTGCTCCAAGAGATATTTTAGGCTTTTATGGTCGGTCTTGATTTGAAAGTATCGCGTGATCAAGTATGATCTCCACCTCGTTGCTACGTGCACAATGGCGAGCATCTTCTTATCATCTGTTAACATGTTTTGAGAGGGGGGAGACAATGTCTTGCTAATGTATGTGAGTGGTCGACCATCTTGCATGAGAACGTCTCCCATTCTGTCTCAAGATGCATCAGCCTTAATGATGAAGGGTCGGTTGAAATTTGGTAGCGCTAGCACCGGCGTCGTCGTTATGGCTGCCTTAAGTTTGTCGAAGGTAGTGGAGGCTCTGTCCGACCATTGGAAGACATCTTTTTCCAGTAAGGAAGTAAGTGGTGCACTGATCTTTCCATAGTTTTTCACGAACTTACGGTAGTAGCCTGTTAAACCCAAAAAGCCATGTAGCAATTTTATGTTCCTTGGGGTAGGTCAGTTTTGCATTGCTTCAATTTTGAAGGGGTCCACCGTCACACCTTCCTCTGATATGATATGCCCAAGATATTTCACCTTTTGTTGAAGAAAGTAAAAATTCGTAGTGGTCGTTGTGTGTTCGAAAGGCGGTTTTCTGTGTGACTTCTTCATACACTCGTATTTGATAATACCCGGATCGAAGGTCCAGCTTCGTGAAGATTTGTGCTCCCTTTCATCTAGCAATTCATCTGCTATTGGAATAAGGTATTTGTTCTTGATGGTTATGCCATTGAGAGCTCGGTAATCAACGCATATTCGTCATGTTCCGTCCTTCTTGTGTACAAGTAGCACCGGTGAAAAGTAGAGGTTGCAACTTGGCCGAATAACTCCTGTTGCAAGCATCTCTTTTAAAATCATTTCTATTTCATCATTCTGGAGATGTGGATACCGATATGGCTGAGTATTTACTGGAGATTTGACTGGAAAAATTATTATACAATGATCATGCCGACGACTAAGAGGTAGGTTGTGCGGCTCGTCAAATATATCTGAAAATTTAGCAAGCAGGTTTGGAACTTCAAATTCTATTGGCTCTCCTTTAATTTGCTGCTCAAGTTGTACCAAAAAGCCCCTGCATGCTTTATGCAAAACCTTCTCCATTTGTTGTGTGCAAATCATCGTTACGTCGCCCTCATGTTTCCCATGCAATATCACATGTTTCTCCTTACTGTAAAATTTTATAAATAGTTGCATAAAATTTCAAGAAATATCACCTAATGTCATCAATCATTTAATTCTGAGTATGGCTTCATGATCATCAAGAGGGAGGAGGAAGAAATCTGCAATTATCTCTTGGTCCTACAACAACAGTTTCACCTGCGGGCACCTATGATCACACTTTAAAATCCGTCTGTTGGCGACCTTAACGACAAACCTGCTGCAATTCTCAATAGGTAAGTTCATATGGATAGCAACCTTACTATTTAGGAAGTTATTAGTGTTGCTCATGTCGATGAGAACAGTGATCGGTTGTTGTTTGAGAAGTCCTCCAACTTTCATCGTTTGCGGGTTTGAGTAGCCAACTAGTGTATGTACCGTAACTTCGGTCGGTTGTGGCTCTTCTTCTGCATCTTTTTCTTCGTGTTCAAGGCTCTTTTCTGAATGTTCAATGACCTCTTCTTCTATCGGTTCAATCATAAGAAGTCCTCCTTAACTACAACGACGCTCACGACTCCACGGCTCGTCACAATGCCAACATAACCCCTTCGAATATCGCTCCCGAAGCTCTTCTCTTGTTAACCTCTTTGGTGTAGGGACTTGATCAATAGTAGGGGGGGCTGAGGGCTTCAATATTACTAGTTGAGGAGCGACCCTAGTCCTCCGAGCTTCATGGTTCAATTGCTCCTCTTGATGTTGTGCGAAAGAGATGGCTGCCATAAGCGTATACGGTTGTCGCGCTTTAACTTCTCTTCGGATCTCCGGCTTCAAGCCCTCAATGAAGGTCCTCAATAGCTATTTTTGAGACCAATCATGAGTTTGATTAGATAATATTTCAAACCTGGTTTGGTACTCCTGAATGGTGGAAGTTTGTCATATCTTTGCTAGTTATCTATCAATATTCTCGTAATCGGTTGGTCTGAAGCGGATCAGTAGTCCTTATTTGAATTGGCTCCATGAAAGGACTCCATAAGTATGTTCAAACCAATCAAACTACTGTATAGCATCCCCTTCAAGATGTATAGCTGTAATTTTCACCATAGATGCATCCGCGGTTTTGTGATACTGAAAATATCGCTCCGCGCGCGAGATCCAACCAATCGAGTCTCCTTCTTCCCATTTAGGGAAGTCCACTCTCATGCATGGATAGTTGGGTTCAGTCATAGAGTCTCCCCTCCCTTGGAACTCATCTCTTCGAGCCTGGTGCGATTGGGCAAAGCTCTCTCCGTGATATGATTTTTTCGGGCTTAGTGGTCGGCCCAATCTGAGTTCGGTAAAGAGCGTCTGAATCTTATCCTCCATTCGCGCCTCCAAGGCTTCGAATTTAGCATTGATTGCCTCTTTAGATGCCATAGTATATGCCTCCAAATCTATGATGTTAATATCTCTCTTTTGTTGTCAGGTTAAAGGCATGTATAGTTGAGAGAAGTGATGGTCGAAAGGATTGGTGGATCGATGGATGTAGGCTACGATTTAGGCTTGTTTTGTGGCTGTTTTGGGTGTAGTTTGAGGGTGTGGTTTAGTGGAGTTTTAGGGCTATGGATGAATGTTTTGGATCTGTGGTAGATGGTAGCAAAGGTTTGATAGAAATCAGTGGAAGTTGCAGCAAGTATGTGCTGTCTTGTAAGAGTAGAATTATCGTCGAAGAAACAACGGTTTCTCGACGTAATTTCCACCAAAAACTTGAGATAATTGAGGAGGGAATTGATAGAAAAATCACAATTTATATGACAGCAAGGATATCTAATTTAATCAAGAAAATTTCGGCAGTATAACAACAAGGAAATTGGTGCAAGTTGCGATTGCAAAATTCTCATCGAAAAATTTCAGCGGGTTACGACAAAAATTTGCAGCAACATAAAATCATTTTTAGCGATGAATTTCTTAATAGATAAATCTTAGATGGAAGCCAAGATGATCTATGAAGTGTATAAAAAAATTTATTCAAAAAAGATTGCAAATAGATGGGTTAAGGCAACAATATGCGGCTGAAATTTTCTGCAGCACAGATTTTTAGGTATAGCAGATTGGACATAAAAGATCAGTGGTTTATATTGAGAATTTTTTGATGAAACCAAAGGGAAATCCACTATTAGAAAGTGTCAAAGCTATCATAAAAATTTCGTAGAGATTTGGATAGAAATAATGTAGTATCAAGATCAAACAAATAGTGCTATGCAGCTGAAATTTTACAGTGCAGATTTTCAAGTATAGCAGATTTGATGTAAAAGATAAATGGTTTATATTGAGAATTTTTTGAAAAAACTAAAGGAAAATCTGCTGTTAGGAAGTGTCAAAGATCTCATAAAAATTTCATAGAAATTTGGATAGAAAAAGCATAGTAGCAAGATCAAACAGATGGTACTATGCGGTTGGAATTCTGCAATGTATCTTTCGTCGTAGAGATGAAAACTTTGTGACGAAAGGTTTATGCAGCAATATAGGAACAGTTTTTTTTTTATATTTTTGAATAAGGATAACTAAATTGCAGCAGCAGTAAGGTAGGAAACCAGAACCTGTTGCAATTCATGGGGAGATCAAAGGATGATCCGCGGTGGTGGAGATGATGGCGAAATTCGGCGACGATCTTTTAAGCAATTGTGGGAATTGCTTTGGGCGGTTGTGGAGGGTTGATGGATGGCAATGGAAGGGCAGCGAGATGCCAAGAACATTGCTCTGATACCAGGTGTTAGAACCCTTGTAGATTCTAAACTTGGGGTTGATCTCTTTAAGGGATCGGCCTCCTTGGAACTCTATAGGGGTTCCTCCCTCCAAGTTACTACTCCAAGGCTGCAGACAAGATTCATCTATTGCTTATGAAAAGAGAAGGAATACATGGCTATTTATAGGGCTTCTAAACCCTAACTCCTAATATGACTCCTACTTAAGACTCTTACTTCTAACCAACTCCTAATAAGACTCCTACTCAAGACTCCTATTCCCTTACAACTCCTAATTCTTCTCTAAGAAAAAACCTCATACATGAATGCCCCTCTCAATTAGGACTCTCCTAGCTAGAGTCCTAACAGAATGTCCCTCTCAATTAGGACTCTCCTAGCTAGAGTCCTAACATTTTTACATGAATGTCCCTCTCAATTAGGACTCTCCAAGCTAGAGTCCTAACAATCGCTCTATAATTGTTAGTGTTAATTCTACTGATCCTCTTTTGTCATTTTAGCTAGAGAGCATCATGAGTCTTTTTGGATCTCGAGTCATGAATATTGAGTACCCAAAAAGCAAGATATCAATTCTTGCTCCTAACTTATGATGGTAAATGTTTCTATAAGAAAGGATGATTTTTAGGTACCCATTTAATCTTGGGTGCCTCAAAAACTGATCTAAATTGTTTATCATGTTGCATGGAATTTATCATGGTTCCTTTAGGAATCCAAATCAATTTGTTTGGACTAACTTTCTTAAATGGATAATGATAAGTTCTATCTCTATGTTTGTAACAAAAGTTGCATTTGTTTTGGTGCGATACATGCAAGATAGGGCCTTTAATGAAGGTGGTTGGATTTTGGTGAGGACTTCTCACAAATCTGATTCCACTTCTTTTAGGAACGTGACCCTTATTTGTAAGGATCATATTCAAAGACTTATTACCAACCTTGAATTTCTTCATTATGTTCAGTTTTTAATTTATCAAAATTATTAATAAGAATATTATGCTCCTTTTTTAACAATTTATATTTTGTACTAATTATTTTACATTCATCAAACAAGTCATGTAATGCATTTAACAATTCATCAAATGATAAATCTGCATCAATTAAATTCATTACTTCCTCTCCGATGGCCATTAGGGCATAATGAGCAACTTGCTTGGTGTTGGACTCCTCTTCTTTGGACGCGCTCGAGTCATCCCACGTTGCTTTGAGCGCCTTCTTCTTTGGTGTTCTCTTCTTCTTGGCTTGGGGACAATCACTTTTGTAGTGTCCCGGCTTCTTGCATTCGTAGCAAATAACTTGGTCCTTTTTTAGTTCAAGTTTATTTTTAGTGTCATTTTTAAATTTATTTCTTTTAATAAATTTTTTAAATTTTCTTGTTAGAAGTGCCAAGTCATCGTCAAAGTCCTCATCACTTGAGTTTTCTCTCAAGTGATCTTCTAGAATTCTAAGTGTCATATCCTTCCTGTTCTTTGGAAGGATGTCTTCTTGCTCTTCATGAGCTTTGTAAGTCATTTCGTAGGTCATTAATGACCTGATTAATTCATCAAGAGGGAAGTTGTTTAAATCTTTAGCCTCTTGAATAACAGTGACTTTGGGGTCCCAACTCTTTAGAAGGGATCTTAGAATTTTATTGACGAGCTCAAAATCTGAAAAACTTTTACCGAGTCCTTTTAGACCATTGATGACATCTGTGAAACGGGTGTACATATCACCTATGATCTCGCTCGGTTTCATTCGAAAAAGTTCATAAGAATATACTAAAAGATTGATTTTTGACTCTTTCACTCTACTTGTGCCTTCGTGAGTCACTTCGAGTGTATGCCAAATATCAAATGCAGTTTTATAAATCGAAACATGATTGAACTCATTTTTATCAAGCACACAAAATAAGGCATTCATAGCCTTTAAATTAAGAGCGAAAGTCTTCTTCTCCAATTCATTTCAATCGATCATTGGAAGAGAAGACTTTGAAAATCTATTTTCAACAATATTCCAAAGTTCAAAATCCATGGAAATAAGGAAGATCCTCATTCGGGTCTTCCAATAGGTGTAGTCCGTCCCGTTGAACATGGGAGGATGTATAATAGAGTGACCCTCTTGGTTTCCGGCGTATGCCATTTCTCTTGGGTTTTAATCTGATTGAGAGTGAACCCCGCTCTGATACCAATTATTAGGATCAAGAGCACTAAGAGGGGGGGGGGGGGGGGGGGGGGGTGGGGTGAATTAGCGCAGTGAAAAACTTTCGTTGGTTTAAAACGATGTTTGTACGATAAAAGCATTTTCAATGAAAACCGTTTCGGAAAGTTCTTAAACTTAAGATCAAACAAAAGTATAGTTGAAGTAAAGCAACGGAGGTAGTTCGCAGTTAAGATAGAGAGCAGAATGTAAATACAAATCGAGATTTAGAGTAGTTCGGTCAATCTTGACCTACATCCACTTTTGGCTTCCTTCTCCGATTAGGTCACCGACGTCTACTAGAGGCCTTCCTTTAATAAGCAAAGGCCAACCACCCTTTTACAGCTTTACTTCCTTTGATGGGCTTAGGAGACAACCCTTACAGATTTCCACTCCTCTCTTGAATGATCAAAACTTAGAAGAAAACAAGGAGAAGAACTTCTAGCCTTTTACAATACTTTTAAGCCTCAAATTCTCAGAATAAATGTAAACTTTTGGTGCCCTTTTATGCAGGAAAGGGTGGGGTTTATATAGGCCCCCAACTGGTTTGAATTTGGAGCTCAAAAGTGTCATTTCTTGGATTTCGGGGTCTTGGCGATACCACTGCTAGAACTGGGCGGTACTATCGCCTGACACTGCTTGGAGACCGAGCTCAGGCGGTACCACCACCTGACAGGGGTGGTACCACCGCTTGACTTCGCTTGGAGATCGAGCTCAGGCGGTACCACCGCTTGACAGGGGTGATACCACTGCCTGACTTTGCTCAGAGATCGAGCTTCTGGGTGGTGCCACCGTCAGCCAGGAAATCTGGGTCTGAATGGGCTAATCCATTCAGCCCAATTTGGGTCTATCAAGGGCCCAATTAGCCCCAGATTAAGTTAATGGGATCACCTCCCATTCCTAACCTAATCTTCATGCTAACTATGACATTTATGACGTTAATACTGCAACTCGTGTTCCAGTGTGTCAATCGCTTCTTCCGGCGAGCTTCTGGTGAACTTCCGGTGAACATCTGATGAACCCTTGGTGATGCTCCAGTGGACTTCCGGTAAACTCTTGGACTTATGACGATCCTCTTGGCGAGTTCCGACGAGCTTCTTTAGCAAACTCCTAGACTTCTCAGATTTGTTCCCGCAGAACCTTCGACGACCGTCCGAACTTCCGTTGAACTCTCGAACCCCCAACGTGATCTTGGTCTTGACTCCGGCGCAACACCGGCTACATGTCTTACTACCATCATAGTTAATCCTGCACACTTATCTCAACATATGAATTAGATAACTAAATGACAATTGACTTCATCATCAAAATCCGAGATTCAACACTTAGTGCCATATCCTTCTTGTTCTTTGGAAGGGTGTCCTCAAGCTCTTCATGAGCTTTACATGTTATTTCATAGGTCATTAGTGACCCAATTAGTTCTTGAAGAGAAAAATTATTTAGATCTTTGGTCTCTTGAATGGCCGTTACTTTAGGGTCCCAACTTTTTGGAAGGGATCTTAAAATCTTATTAACTAGTTCAAAATCCGAGAAACTTTTACCAAGTCCTTTTAGGCCATTGATGACATCAATAAATTGAGTGTACTTGTCTTCAATGGTTTCACTCGGTTTCATTCGAAACAACTCATAAGAATGCACTAAAAGATTAATTTTTGACTCCTTCACTCTACTAGTGCCTTCATGAGTCACTTCGAGTGTGTGCCAAATGTTAAAAATCGTTTCACAAATCAATACTCGATTAAACTCGTTTTATCTAATGCACAAAACAAGGTATTCATAGCCTTTCTGTTTAAAGCAAAAGTCTTCTTCTCCAATTCATTTCAATCGATCATTGGAAGAGAAGACTTTGGAAATCCATTTTCAACAATATTCCAAAGTTCAAAATCCATGGAAATAAGGAAGATCCTCATTCGGGTCTTCCAATAGGTGTAGTCCGTCCCGTTGAACATGGGCGAACATGTAATAGAGTGACCCTCTTGGTTTCTGGTGTATGCCATCTCTCTTGGGTTTTAATCTGATTAAGAGTGAACCCCGCTCTGATACCAATTGTTAGGATCAAGAGCACTAAGAGGGGGGGGGGGGGCCTGTGGGGGTGTGGGGTGTGGGTGGGTTGGTTGGGGGGCCGGGGTGTTGAATTAGTGTAGTGAAAAACTTTCATTGGTTTAAAATGACGTTTGTACGATAAAAGCATTTTCAATGAAAATTGATTCAGAAAGTTCTTCAACTTAAGATCAAACAAAAGTACAGTTGAAGTAAAGCAATAGAGGTAATTTGTAGATAAGATAGAGAGCAGAATGTAAATGTAAATCGAGATTTATAGTAGTTCGGTCAATCTTGAGCTACATCCACTTTTGACTCCTCCTCCGATGAAGTCACCGACGTCCACTAGAGGTCTTTCTTTAATAGGTGAAGGCCAACCACCCTTTTACAGCTTTACTCCTTTTGACGGGCTTAGGAGATAACCCTTACAGATTTCCACTCCTATCTTGAATGATCAAAACTTAGAAGAAAAGAGGGAGAAGAACTTCTAGCCTTTTACAATACTTTTAAGCTCTCAAATTCTCAGAATAAATGTAAGCTTTCGGTGCCCTTTCATGTAGGAACGGGTGGGGTTTATATAGGCCCATAACTGGTTTGAATTTGGAGCTTAAAAGTGTCATCTCCTAGATTTCCGGGTCCTAGCAATACCACCGCTAGAACTAGGCGGTACTATCGCTTGACACTACTCGAAGACCGAGCTCAGGCGGTACCACCACCTGACAAGGGCGGTACCACCGCTTGACTTTGCTTGGAAACTGAGCTCAGGCGGTACCAACGCTTGATAGGGGTGGAACCACTGCTTGACTTCGCTCGGAGATCGAGCTTCTGGGCGGTGCCACCATTGGCCAGGAAATCTAGGTCTGAATGGGCTGATCCATTCGGCCCAATTTGGGTCTATCAAGGGCCCAATTGGCCCCAGATTAAGTTAATGGGATCACCTCCCATTCCTAACTTAATCTTTATGCTAACTACAACATTTAAGACATTAATACTGCAACTCGTGTTCTGGTGTGTCAATCGCTTCTTCCGGCGAGCTTCTGGCGAACTTCCAGTGAACATCCGATAAACCCTTGGTGATGGTCCGGTGGACTTCCGGTAAACTCTTGGACTTGTGATGATCCTCTTGGCGAGTTCCGACAAGCTTCTTTGGCAAACTCCTGGACTTCTCGGATTTGTTCCCGTAGAACCTCTGACGACTGTCCGGACTTCCGTTGAACTCTCGAACCCCCAACGTGATCTTGGTCTTGACTCCGGTGCAACACCTGCTACATGTCTTACTGTCATTGTAGTTAATCCTATACACTTATCTCAATATATGGATTAGATAACCAAATGACAATTGACTTCATCATCAAAATCCGAGATTCAACACTTAGTGCCATATCTTTCTTATTCTTTGGAAGGGTGTCCTCAAGCAATTCATGAGCTTTATATGTCATTTCATAGGTCATCAGTGACCCAATTAGTTCTTCAAGAGGAAAATTATTTAGATCTTTGGTCTTTTGAATGACTGTTACTTTAGGGTCCCAACTTTTTGGAAGGGATCTTAAAATCTTATTAACTAGTTCAAAATCCGAGAAACTTTTACCAAGTCCTTTTAGACCATTGACGACATCCGTAAATCGAGTGTACTTGTCTCCAATGGTCTCACTCGGTTTCATTCGAAACAACTCATAAGAATGCACTAAAAGATTAATTTTTGACTCCTTCACTCTACTAGTGCCTTCATGAGTCACTTCGAGTTTGTGCCAAATGTCAAAAATCATTTCACATATCAATACTCGATTAAACTCGTTTTTATCTAATGCACAAAACAAGGCATTCGTAGCCTTTGCGTTTAAAGCGAAAGTCTTCTTCTCCAACTCATTCCAATCATTCATTCGAAGAGAAGACTTTTGAACGCCATTTTCTATAATATTCCATAATTTGAAATTCATTGAAATTAGGAAGATCCTCATTCGAGTCTTCCAATATGTGTAATCCATCCCACTGAACATAGGCGGACATGTAATTAAATGGCCCTCTAGGTTGCCGACAAATGCCATCTCTCTTAGGTTTAAAACAAAATAAGAGTGAACCTTGCTTTGATACCAATTGTTAGGATCAAGAGCGGCACTAAGAGGGGGGGTGAATTAGTGCAGCGAAAAACTTTCAAGATTTTAGAAAAAAATTCATTTCGTTTAAAACTGATTCTGACGAAAATGGTTTTGATTCAATCTGTTTCGGAGATAAGTTGAACTTGAAAGCTTTCATAAAAGTGCAAGAGAAGATTAAGGAGGTTTGCAGTAAAGTAAATTGTATAAATGAAAAACAAACCAAAATTTAGAGTGGTTCGATCAAGGTGACCTACATCCACTTTCGAATTCCTCCTCCGACGAGGTCACCGGCATCCACTAAAGGCCTTTCTTCAATAGGTGAAGATCGAACACCTCTTTACAACACTTTCTCCTTTTCCCGGGTTTAGGAGATAACCATTATAAGTCTCACTCCCCTTTCTTGGATGGTTACAAGGCTAAGAGATAAAGGAGGAGAACTCTAACTTTTATAACACTTTTATGACTCAAGAATTCAAGATTAAGCCAATACTTTCATGCCTTTTCATGCAGAAAAGGGTGAGGTTTTTATAGGCCCTAATGGCTTCAAAATTAGAGCCAAAAAGTGCATATCCCCGGAATCTGGGGTATTGACAGTACCACCGCCATTAATGGGCGGTACTATCGCCACTGATCTGACATTGGGTGGTACCACCGTCAAACAGGGGTGGTACCACCGCTGGCAGCATTACTACTAGCAGTACCATTGCCTAGAAATCCAGGGGCACTCCCTTCCAGGCGGTGCCACCATTGGCCATGTATTCAAGGGCTGAATTGGGTGCTCAATTCGGCCCAATTCAGCCTTGTTAAGGGCCCCAGTTGTCTCCTAATTAAGTTAGTAGGATTACCTCCTAATCTTAACTTAATTTACGTTATAACTTAGATAATTAAGATATAATTACAGTGCTGCTTGTTCCGGTGCGTCAATTGCTCTTCCGGTGAGCTTTCGGCGTACTTTCGGCAAACATCCGACAAACTCTCGGTAATGTTCCAACGGGCTCCCGGCAAGGTCTTGGACTTTATGATGATCTTCTTAGCGAGTTCGGACGAGCTTCTTTGGCAAGCTCCTGGACTTCTCGGTTGGTTCCGGTAGAACTTCTGCCGAATGTCAGGACTTCTATCGAACTCTCGAACTCCCAATGAGATCTCAATTTTTACTCTGGCACAATACCTGCTTTATGTCTTACTGCTATCGTATTTAATCCTACACACTTTTCTCAACATATAGATTAGATCAAATAAAGTACAATTGACTTCATCATCAAAATCCGAGATTTAATAAGCCCAACGAGGTTGTTGAACCTTGTCTGGCGATGGCACTTCTAGACTAGGGTGGTGGAACTACCTAGGGATCTGTCTCCAAGAAGCCTAGGCAATGGTACCGCCCAGGCTGGGCGATGGTGCTATCGGTAGTTATTGCTGCCAAGCAATGGTACTGCCCTGTCAAGTCGTGGTACCGCCAGAACCCAGTCTCTGAGGCTCTGTCAAGCGGTAGCACTGCCAGATTGGAAGATGGTACCACCTTGTGTCAGTGCTGCAGGTGGTGGTACCACCCACCATAGGCGGTGGTACCGCTAGTACCCTGGAAACCCGAGATGAGACACTTTTTGGCTCTAATATAAATACCTCACCCTTTTCTGCATTAAAGGGCAATCAAAGTGTGTAAAAGTGTAATAAAAGTGCAAAGAGTCCTCCTCTCTCTCTTTAGTTTTGCAATCATCCAAGAAGAGGTGTGAGGCTTATAAAGGTTGTCTCACAAACCCGTGAAAAGCAGAAAGCACTATAAAGAGGTGGTTGGTCTTCGCTTATTGAAGGAAGACCATTAGTGGATGCTGGTGACCTCAACAGAGGAGGAATCGGGAGTGGACATTGGTCAGATGACTGAACCATTATAAAATTGGCGTGTTCTATTTTTAGTGCGTACTTTACTTTTGTTGCATTTCACTTTACTTCATTGTAAATTGTCCAATCCCCTCTTCTCTACTCATTACAAACTTATTTAAGTCAAACAACATTTCAATACGGTTTTCATCAAACTAAGAGTTTTATCATAAATTTTCTGAAATCGATTAAATTTATCATTTTTATCCGCTGCCACTAATTCACACCCCCCCCCCCTCTTTGTATCGTTCTTGATCCTAATAATTGATATTAGAGCGAGGTCACTCTCATTTTGGTTTGAAAACCAAGAGAGATGACATTTGCCGGCAACCAAGAGGGTCACTCAATCACACATCCACCCATGTTCAATGGGATGGATTACATTTATTGGAAAACTAGAATGAGGATTTTTTTAATTTCTATGGATTTTGAGTTATGGAACATTATGAAAAATAGCTTTTAAAAGTCTTCTCTTCTAATGAAAGATTGGAATGAGTTAGAGAATAAGACTTTCTCTTTAAATACCAAGGCTATGAATGCCTTGTTTTACGCTTTAGATAAAAATGAGTTCAATTGAGTGTCTATTTATGAAATGACTTTCGATATTTGGCATATACTCAAAATCACTCACGAAGGCACTAATTAAGGAGTCCAAAATAAATCTTTTAATCCATACTTATAAATTATTTCGGATGAAACCAAGTGAAACCATTGGAGACATGTACACCCGGTTTACGGATGTCGTCAATGGTCTAAAAGCGCTTAGCAAAAGTTTTTCTAACTTTGAACTCGTTAATAAAATATTGAGATCTCTTCCAAAGAGTTAAGACCCTAAAGTAACAGTCATTCAAGAGACCAAAGATTTGAATAATTTTTCTCTCAAAGAACTCATCGAGTCATTAATGACCTATGAGATAACTTGCAACACTCATGAAGAGCTTGAGAACAATATTCCAAAGAATAAGATGGATATGACACAAAAAACTCATGAAGACCACTTGAAAGGAAGTTCAAGTGATGAGGACTATGATAATGACTTGGCACTCTTGACAAGAAAGTTTAAAAAATTTATAAAAAGAAATAAATGCAAGAAGCCAAGAAATAAAATTGAACCCAAGAAAGAACAAGTTATATACTACGAATGCAAAAAGTCAGGACATTTTAAAAGCGAATGTCCCCAAATGAAGAAGAAACAACCAAAGAAGAAGAAGGTGCTCAAAGCAATGTGGGATGATTCGAGTGATTCCGAAGACGAAGAACAAAGCAATAAGGAAATCACTAACTATGCACTAATGACTATCAGAGATGAGGTAAGTGGTTCATTAGATGCAAATTTATCTTTCAATGAGCTTTTAAGTGTTTTTCATGATTTGTTCGATGAATGTAGAATAATGAGCAAAAAGTTTAATTATTTGAAAAAGGAGCATGCCCTTTTAAATAATAAATTTGAAAAACTTAAACATGACAATCCTTCATTGCCTCCATGCACTATGTGTGAACACTTAGAGGTGTTGAATCTTGAATTTTGATGATGAAACCAACTGATAGTGTTTATGATTTGATCTGCATTTTGAGTGATGCAGGAAGCTTCGATCAGGGAGAGGTAATTAAAGCAAGAAGAATCATGTTGGGCTGGAGAGAAACATATCAGAAGATTGGACGTCGAGCCAAAGGATCGGTTGACATATCGATAGAAGGCCTCGGGCCATGGGTTCGGCATCGAGCCAAGAAGAGCAAAAATTGTGCCAAGAAAATCAAAATTGTGGAGGTCAACTAGCCAATTGGGCAATAGGCCGTAAGATAGGACGATGCGCCGAAGAATCGGATGAAGCGTCGATGAACCAATGACATGCCGGATAATATTTGATTTAAGCCTTATAATAATTATCTAGATCGAAGTAGGTTTTAAGTGTGCAGGATTAACTACAATAGCAAGACATAAAGCATAATGAAGTCTTGGAGTCAAGAACGAGACTTCATTGGGAGTTCGAGAGTTCATCGAAAGTCAAAATGTTCGTCGAAAGTTCTGTCAGAATTGATTGAGAAGTCTAGGAGCTTGCTAGAGATGCTCGTCAAAACTGACTAAGAAAATCGTTGTGAAGTCCAGGAGCTTATCGGGAGTCCGTTGGAACATTGTCGAGAGATCATCGGAAGTTCGTCGGAAGATCGTCGAAAGAAACCTAGACTTATGGACTTATTTAGCTTAGTAAATGTCTTAAAATTCATAATTAGCACATAATTGAGTTAGAATTGGGCCAACTCAATTAGGGGCAATTGGGCCAAGTTTGGGCTGTGTTAGACCATGTGAAAAGGCTCAAATAGTGACCCAATAGGTAGAATCGACGTAGCACAGCCTTCGAGACTGTGTCAGGTGGTGGTACCACCAATCTGGGCGGTGGTACCACCTGTCTGGGCGGTGGTACCACCTGTCTCAATCTCCGAGGCTGTCAAGCAGTGATGTCACCAGTCTAGGCGCTGGTACCACCCAGTGTCAGGCTGCAAGCGGTGTACCGCCTAGTGCAGGTGGTGGTACCGCCCGTACCCCAAAATTTTGGGGATTTAAACTTTGGCTCTAAGTTTTGAAGTCATTTGGGGTCTATAAATACCCTAGCTATTCCTGCATAGAATAGTAAGAAATGTGATAAAAAAACTCTGTGTTTCTAAAGTTGAAAACCCTTGTAAAGTGTAGAGTCCCTCCTCCTAAAGCTTAGAGACCATTGTAAGGGAGAATATGAGGGAAGCTTTGTAAAAAGGGGTTGTAAAGGTTCTCTCCTGAACCTGTCAAAAGGAGAATCAAGTTATATGGGTAGTTGATATTCGCCCATTGAAGGAAGATTGTTAGTGGATGCCTGTGGCCTCGACGAAAGAGAAATCGGTGGAGTGGATGTAGGTCACGAAGACCGAACCACTATAAAAATCCGGTTTGCATTTATTTCTTGTCATTTACCTTTATTGCAAATGGAATTCTTACTTTCACTACACTTCCGCATGCTTTCAAGTTGAACATTTTCGAGAGCGGATTTTATTGTATGAATAAAATTTCACATCGATGCTTTTATCCACTGCACTAATTCACCCCCCCACCTCTCTTAGTGATGACTCGTTCCTAACAGTTAGTATCAAAGCCATGTTATTTCTCGTTTGGTTTAACACCCAAGAGAAATGGCTCTTTTCATATTTCAAGATGGTTTTTCTATCGTTCGTTCTCCCATATTCAATGGGACGGACTACACTTATTGGAAAACTCGGATAAGAGTTTTCTTGCTTTCTATGAATTTGAATTTATAGAATATTATCAAAAACGGTTTTAAAAAGTCTTCTACTTCAATAAAAGAATGGAATGATTTGGAGAAGAAAACTTTTTCTTTAAATGTTAGAGCTATGAATGCTCTATTTTGTGCCTTAGACAAAACAGAATTCAATCAAGTTCCTATTTGGGAAACGGTTTTCGATATTTGGCACACTTTTGAAATCACACACGAAGGCACTAGTAGAGTTAAAGACTCTAAAATAAATAGTTTGATCCGTGATTTTAAATTATTTTGTATGAAGCCAAGCGAGACTATTGGTACACCCGTTTTATGGATGTCGTCAATAGTCTAAAAGCTCTTGGTAAAAGTTTTTCGAATCTTGAACTTGTGAATAAAGTTTTACGATCACTTTCTAAAAATTGGGATTCTAAAGTAACGATAATACAAGAATCAAAAGACTTGAACTATTTTCCAATTGAAGAACTTATTGGGTCTTTGATGACCTATGAAATGACTTATGTGACACTTGAACTTGAGAACAACCTTTTAAAGAACAGGAAGGATTTGACACTTAGAACAAATGAAGACCACTCGAGTGAAAGCTCAAATGATGATGAACTCAAACTTCTCACTATAAAATTTAAAAGGTTCATTAAACAAGAATTAAAAAAATAAAAATAAACTTAAAAAAAAGTTGCTAAAGAAGAAGAGGTCACTTAAGGCGGCTTGGAACGAACCAAGTTCCTCCGAAGATGAAGAACAAATTGACAAAGGCGAGGTGGCAAACTACGCCTTAACGACTTTCGACGACAAGGTAACCAAAACCTCTTTGCCTTATTTCAAAATTACTTAATATTTTTTTATGAGTTATTTTTAAATTAGTTAGTAAATAAAAAATATATATCATGCTTCTTTTTCTAGTTAATTTTGAAAATGATAATGATAATTGCATGTTTTATGAAAATACAACAAAATGTTAGATTTAAATCTAATGATTAATCCTATGTATGTTTTTAAGAAAAAAATAATGTGTATCTAAATAGATTATTTTTTATTTTGATTGAAAATGCTTTATGAAATTATGTATGATGATATCATGCTTAATGAGTTTATAGTTTGAAATTTTGCATGTTATACCTTGAAAACTTGAAGTCATGCTTTGATGTCATGCCCGAAGTAGTAATGCATATTGATCATGCTTAATAAGTTTATATTTCGAAATTATGCATGATGATTTTTATGATTCATCGCTTATTGATCTTTGTTGCAATGAAAGTTACTTTTTCGGTTTTAAACAAGATAGATGGTTTTCATATGAAAAACTTGAGCATATTTATATAAAATATAAAATAAAACACATAAAAAGAAAAATATATAATCATTGGAATTAAAATGATAAATCAAATCTCTTGTTTAAAGAAGCAATATGTTTAATGTGTCATATTTTTTGTCATGATGGTGAAATTTATTTTTTCGATCTTAAACAATTATGCATATTTTTATTTGGTATAAAAAAGATAAAGGCATGCTTGTATGAAACAAACAACTTAAAATGAAACATCTCTATCTTATTGACTTTTCGATAAAAGATTTATGAATCTATGTATATTATGCTTTTGTGAATCTCTTGGACTATGAAAATAAATTTGAATGAGTTTTATCGAAATCATAATTTCTTGAGATTTATAATATGAAATCTTTTATGAATCAAGATCTCTTATTTGATCTCTTATGTTTCCCTTTATCATTTGCTAAAGAGGAAAATAATCCAATTCATGATCTTGATTTCTCGATATTTGATACTTGAAATCTTTCTATGAATTAAGATCATTTTCTCCTTATTTCTTTTTCCTATTCACAAAAAAAAAAAGGGCGACTTATCCTAACAAACCATGATATGCTACTTCTTCCCTTCTTCGTTCTTATTTACAATGACAAAAGGGAGAAAGAAAATCGCTAGCATCTCAAGAGATTGATAAATCAATTAATGTCATTTTGAATCTCTTATGATTTTGATGATTTCAATCTAAATAAGATTTTTCCAATCGAATCATGAACTTTCTCTTGATTTCTTAACTTGAGATTTTCTTTTATGAATCAAGATTTTTTACTCTTTATTTTCATATGATTCTTGTATTTTGTTTAAGAGAAAATTTTCTATATGAATCATGTCTTTGGGTATTCACATGACCTTATATTTCATTATATGATTTTTATAATTCCTTGTATTTATGAAGTATATCTCAACACCAAAATTCTCTTGATATTTTTCATGTGATGATATGAAATTATGCATGAAATACTCATGAATTTATGTTGATGTATACAAATGAGAAGTTATGATCATGCATGATAGGATGTAATGTAATTTGACATTTTGATACCATCATGATTTGAATTATTTATGATTTAGAATGATACATACAATGCTATGATTTGTTGTTATAATGATGCATCATGAATGCTTGAGTATCATGTATGATATGCCCATAGTGATGATTTATTTTTGGTATCATGCATGAAGTAAGGAGGAAATGCAAGGATTTTAAATTGTGCATATTTTAATTTAAAACTATAATGATGCACAAATATACTGAAATAAGATTGATACTTTACCTTTGTCATGATTTAAAAATTATTATAAAGGGAAAAAGAATTACAAAATTATTTTCTTCCCTTCTTTTTGACAATGACAAAGGAGGAGAAAGAACTAGCTTGCATGTTCTAAAATGATGTAAAATTTATTAGCTTGCTTGATGTAAAACTTACTATCTCGCTAGCTTCCACATCTCAAGTAGAAGCAAAAATGCTAACTTACACTTCTCAAAAGAGAAAAAGAACTTGCTATCTTGAACATCACCAAAAATTGCTAGCTTGTCTATCTTAAGAAGGAAAAGTGCAAACTTTACAATCTTGCACATCTTTAAAATTAATGATGGTTTGGTGATTAGGGATATTGTAAAGTGATAAAAAAATTCGCTAGCTTGTATGTTATAAAACTTGCATATCTCTAAAATTTGCTAGTTGTACTTCTCCTTTTTGTTGATGACAAAAGGGGAGAATTTATGTTAATGATCATGCATGGAATGATGTATTAAAAATTTGATTATGCATGATTTTATGATCACATGTTGCAAATATTCATGATGAAATATTGCTTTGACTTGAATTCAATTTGACTTCAAGGTTCTATCAATATGGCATATTGATAGGGGGAGTTAAGGTTAACTCCATCATCAATTGGTTGTCATCATCAAAAATGGGAAGATTATTGAATCTCGAATTTTGATGATGAAACCAATTGATAGTGTTTATAATTTGATCTGCATTTTGAGTGACGCTAGAAGCTTCAATCAGGGAGAGATAATTAAAGTAGGAAGAATCATGTTAGGTTTGAGAGAAACATGTAGAAGATTGGACGTTGAGCCGAAGGATCAGTCGCCGTATCAATAGAAGGCCTCGGCCATGGGTTCAGGCATCAGGCCAAGAAGAGCAAAAATTGTGCTAAGAAAATAGGAGTTGCAGAGGTCAACTTGTTGATTGGGCAATAGGCTGCAAGATAAGACGATGCGTCGAAGAATCGGATGAAGTGTCGATGAACCAATGACATGCCGGACAACATTTGATTTAAACCTTTTAATAATTGTCTAGATCGAAGTAGGTTTTAAGAAAAGGAAAACTTGAGAAGGAAAACTTGCTACTCAAAGAAACTCTAGAAAAATTTAAGGTTGGTAGCAAGTCTATAAACACGATCCTTGCCAATAAAGGTCACGTTCATAGAAGAGGTGGGATCAGATTTATGAGTAGCTCTCACCAAAACCCAACCACCTTTGTTAAAGGTCCTACCTTGCATGTATCACCCCGCACCAAATGTAACTTTTATTGCAAACTTGAATATGTTGCTTATAAATATATGTTTAAGAGACAATCCACATAAATTGATTTGGATTCCTAAAGGAACCGTAAAGAACTCCATGCAAAATAATAAGTTGAGTAGATCGATTTTTTAGGCACCCAAGGTCAAATGGTTACATAAAAATCACCTTTTTTTAAGAAATATTTACCATCACAAACTAAGAGTAAGAGATGGTACTTTGATAGTGGATGCTCAAGGCATATGACCGAAGATCCATATAAATTCTCTAAGCTCACTAGTCTAGACGAAGGGTATGTCACCTTCGGAGACAACAAGGGCAAAATCATTGGCAAAGGAACCATAGGTAACAAATCTAACTTTTTAATTGAAGATAAGTTGTTGGTTGATGGCTTAAAGCATAATCTTTTGAGCATTAGTCAATTGTGTGATAAAGGATACATCATTAGATTTGAATCCAATGCTTGCATTATTAAAAAATCATACAGAAACACATCTATGATTTCCCTAAAACATAATAATGTATACGCTATTGACATTGATGATCTTTGTAATGAAATGTATTTTTCGATTTTGAATGACGACGCTTGGCTTTAGCATAGGAGATTGGGTCATTTTAGCATAAAACTAATCTCTCAAATCTCATCTAGAGACCTTGTAAGAGGTATTCCAAATATTAAGTTTATTAAAGATAATGTGTGTGATGTATGACAATTAGGAAAACAAATAAAAGGTAGTTTCAAATCAAAGAATCAAATAAGCACCTCTAGACCATTACAATTGATCTATATGGATTTGTTTGGACCAATTGATACAACAAGCCTAGGAGGTAGCAAATACGCCTTTGTAATTATAGACGATTATAGTAGATATACTTAGACATACTTCTTGGAACACAAAAGTGATTACTTTGAGTGTTTTTCTAAGTTTTATATACTTGCTTAAAATGAAAAAAGCTTTATGATTTCATCAATTCGGAGTGATCACAATGGTAAATTTCAAAATCATGATTTCCAAAACTTTTGTGAATCTACTAGATACAACCACAATTTCTCTACTTTGAGAAATCCTCAACAAAATGGAGTAGTAGAAAAAAAAATAAGAATTTACAAGAAATATAAAGAACCATATTAAACGAACATAGCCTATCCAAATATTTTTGGGCCGAAGTCATTAATACGGCATGCTATGTCATGAATAGGATTCTAGTAAGACCATTACTTTTCAAAAATCCTTATGAATTATGAAATAATAAAAAACTCAACGTTTCGTATTTAAAAGTTTTCGGTTGTAAATGTTTTATCTTGAATGAAAAAGAAGCCTTAGGAAAGTTTGATGCAAAATCCAATGAAGGTATTTTTCTTAGTTATTCTATTTCTAATGTCTTTCATGTCTTTAATAAAACAACTTTGGTTATAGGAGAGTCTATTCATGTTGTCTTTAATGAAGTTTCCGAATTTAAGAAAAACGATTTGATGATGATCTTAATTTTGATGCTTTAAATTTGAATGAAACCTCTCCTCTAACTAGCAACTTGGATATATCTTCTTTCGAAACATCCTTACTTAAAGAATGGAAGTATGTAGATGCTCATTTTAAGGAGCTAATCATAGGAGACACATCAAAGGGTGTTCAAACTCGTTCTTCTCTTAAAAATTTTTGTGCCAACGTCGTTTTTCTTTCTTAAATTGAATTGAAATACATTGACAAAGCCTTGAAAGATGATTCATAGGTTATCACAATGCAAGAAGTGTTGAACCAATTTGAGAAAAATGAGGTGTGGAAGCTTATTCTAAGACCTAATGACCATTTAATTATTGGTACTAAATGGGTCTTCAGAAACAAGCAAGATGAATTTGGTATCGTGGTTAGAAATAAGGCTAGATTACTAGCTAAGGGTTTCAACTAAGAAGAATGTATCGATTATGAATAAACCTTCGCTCATGTGGCAAGATTAGAAGTCATAAGTGTTAGGATCGAGAGCACTAAGAGGGGGGGGGTGAATTAGTGCAGCGGATATTTTTCAGCGATTAAAACGAAAGCTGCGTTCGTTCGATAAAAAAACGATTTACGTCTAAGTGCAGATTTAGAAAGTTCTGAACTTAGAAACTTGTTCGTAAGATCGCAGAAGGCAGTAAGCAGTTATGATTGAAATCAAAACGTAAACGTAAAATGAAATATGATGATCGTACGAGAAAAGCCGATTTACGTCTAAACGCAGATTTGGAAAATTCTGAACTTAGAAACTTATTCGTAAGATCGCAGAAGGCAGTAAATAGTTATGATTGAAATCAAAATGTAAACGTAAACTGAAATATGATGATTGTACGAGGAAAGCCGATTTACGTCTAAACGTAGATTTAAGTCTAAACGCAGATTTACGTCTGAACCTTGAAACTCGTTCGTAAAATCGCAGAGGGCAGTAAGCTATTGAGAAGTTTGTAGTGAAGGTAAAATACTCAAAGGAAATGCAAACCGAGATTTAGAGTGGTTCGGTCAATCTTGACCTACTCCACTTTTGGCTTCCTCCACCAACGAGGTCACCGACGTCAACTAGAGGCCTTCCTTCAATAGGCAAAGGCCAACCACCCTCTTACAGATTCACTCCTTTTGACGGACTTAGGAGACAACCCTTACAGAAGTTTTCTCTCCTCTCTTTACAACTCAAACTTGAAGAATAGAAAGAGGAGAACTAGCAGTTTTGAGCTCTAAGAAACACAGAAAGACAGCAAGATTTCGAGTGTGTGTTCGTTGCTTTCAGTGTTGAATGGGTGGGGTATTTATAGGCCCCAACCCAGTTCAAATTTGGAGCTCAAATCTGTCAATTCCCGAAATTCCGGGATCAGGCGGTTGCACCTCCTGACTGGGGCGGTTGCACCGCCTGGCAGAGCTCGAAGACTGAGCCTCTAGGCGGTGCCACCTCTATCAGGGGCGGTTGCACCTCTCTGCCAGAGCTCGAAGACCGAGCTCAGGCGGTTGCACCGCTTGACTGGAGAGGTTGCACCACCTGGCAGAGCTCGAAACTTGAGCTCTAGCGGTGCTACCTCTTGACAGAAGAGTTTGCACCGCCTAGTCTCGCTCGGAGATTGAGCCCGGGGCGGTGCCACCTCTTGGCTGGGGCAGTTGCACCGCCCTGTCTCGCTGGGAGACATAGCCTGGGCGGTGCTACCTCCCTGCCTGGGCGGTTGCACCTCCCACAGCAACCTGGGTCCGAATGGGTTGATTCATTTGGCCCAATTTAAGTTCTTCAGGGGCCCAATTGCCCCAAGATTAAGCTAATGGGATCACCTCTCATTTCTAACTTAATCAATGTGCTAACTACGATTATTTCCTAAGACAAATTCTGCAGCTTGCTCCGATGCGTCAATCGCTTCTTCCGGCGAGTTTTCGGCGAACTTCCGTCGATCATCCGACGAACCCTCGGTGATGCTCCTGCGGACTTCCGGCAAACTCCTGGACTTGCGACGATCCACTTGGCAAGTTCCGATGAGCTCCTTTGGCAAGCTTCTGGACTTCTCGGATTTGTTCTCGTAGAACCTCCGACGACTGTCCGAACTTCCGTTGAGCTCTCGAACTCCCAACGTGATCATTGTCATGACTCCGGCGCAACTCCTGCTACATGTCTTACTTTCATCGTAGTCAATCCTACACACTTATCTCAACACATACATTAGACAACAAATGACAATTGACTTCATCATCAAAATCCGAGATTCAATAATAAGGATACTCCTTACCTATGCTAGTAGTAATAATTTTAAGTTACTTCAAATGAATGTCAAGAGCGCTTTCCTAAATGGCTTTATTTTCGAAGAAGTGTATGCTGATCAACCACCCGTATTTGAGAACTCTCTTTTTTCTAATCATGTGTTTAAGTTAACTAAAGCTCTCTATGGATTAAAATAAGCATCGAGGACTTGGTATGAGAGACTTAGCTCCTTTCTTATCTAAAATAATTTCTCTAAATGCAAGGTCGATGCTACATTGTTTATTAAAAAATTTGAAAATGACTTTCTTATTATTTAAATTTATGTTGATGATATTATTTTTAGTTCTACAAATGAATCTTTATGTGAATCGTTTGCCAAGAGTTTGAAATGAGTTTGATAGGTAAATTAACTTTCTTTTTTAGTTTACAAATCAAACAACTTAGTGATGGTATTTTTCTTAGTCAAACCAAATATGTGTTAGAATTTCTAAACTGATTTAATATGGATGGTTCAAAACCTATCAATACTCCTATGAGTACCAACACTAAGTTAGACATGGACGAAAGTGGAGAAAGCTTTGATCAAAACACTTATAGGGGTATGATAGGTAGTTTAGTATACCTCACCGCAACTAGACTAGACATCATGTTTAGCGTAGGACTTTGTGCTAGGTTTCAATCTAATCCTAAGCTATCTCATCTTAAATCCATTAAAAGAATTCTTAGATATCTTAAAGGAACCCATAATCTAGGATTATGGTATCCAAAATTCAAAAACTTTGAATTAATTGCTTATGCTAATGCGGATTTTACTAGATGTAGAGAAGATAGAAAAAGCACAACTGGAACATGTTAATTATTAAGTCATGCACTTGTCTCATGGTCTTCTAAGAAACAAAACTCGGTTGCATTATCTACAACCAAAGTTGAGTATATAGCCGCTGGTGCATGTTGTGCACAAGTTGTATGGATGAAAAATACATTAGAATATTATAGAATTCACCTTAAGAATATTCCCATAAAAAATGATAACACAAGTGCAATATGTTTAACATAAAATCCTATTCAACACTCTAGAACTAAACATATTTGATGTTAGGCATCATTTTATAAGAGATCATATTAATAACCATGATATATCTTTAGAGTTTATTGATACGAAACATTAATTAGCTGATATATTTATAAAACCTTTAAATGAAGAATAATTTGATTTCATTAGAAGAGAGTTTGGGATGTTAAACTGTCCGAATGCATGTGTTTGTTGTATATCTTTTCCAAACTTTCTCGATTTTTTGTAAGTAAAGCTTTCATGAATTTATTTAATTTTGTAAATAAAGCTTTCATGAAATTCAAAATTTCAATTTACTTGGTATCAAATTTACTTCATACCCTTGCTCCATCACTTAATAATTTTTGATACACTTAGTCCTTTCATTCATAGATTTCATTGACAAATACATCTCTCACGGATTTCACTCTTGTGAATTTTTAATGAGAAACGGATTTTATTGACGGATATTCATGAACTTTCTATTGAATCTCATATTTTGATGATGAAATCAATTAAAGGGTTAATTGATCTAATCCATATTATTGAGTTAAGTGTGTAAGATTAACTACGATAGCTTGAAGACATAAAGCAAGTCTACCGAAGTTTAGTTTGATGGGTGTTCGAGAGTCCGCTGAGAGTCCGAAGATTTGTTGGAAGTGCTGTCGGAACCAACCGAGAAGAATTGAAGTCTCACTTTACATAGCAACAAGCTTTCGGTTTTCATCTTTTCACTTTACTCAAGCTACTTTCTCTAAGTTATGGACGAATTGGAATTTATAAGTTTTAATCCGCTGCACTAATTCACCCCCCCCACCCCCCCTTCTTAGTACCACTCCGATCCTAACAAGAGCTAGGCTCACTCTCATATTTGATTTAATACCCAAGATAGATGGCTTACTCCGGCATGCATGAGAGTCATTCCATTACACGTCCGCCTATGTTTAATGGGTCGGATTACACGTATTAAAAAACTCGAATGAGGATCTTCCTCATTTCTATGGATTTCGAGCTTTAGACCATTGTCAAAAATGGATTTAAAAAATCTTCTCTTCTGATGAGCGAATGGGATGAATTGGAGAAGAAGGTTTTTGTTTTAAATACAAAGGCTATGAATGCCTTGTTTTGTGCATTGGAGAAGAATGAAATTAATCGCATTTCAATTTGTGATTCGGCTTTTGATATTTGGAGAACTCTTGAGGTCACTTATGAAGGCGCTAGCCAAGTGAAAGAATCCAAAATCAACATTCTTGTGCACTCTTACGAACTTTTTCGAATGAAACCAAGTGAGTCCATCGAAGATATATACACCCGTTTTACAGATGTCATCAATGGACTCAAAGCTCTTAGTAAAAGTTTTTCTAACTTTGAACTAGTAACTAAAATTTTAAGATCCCTTCCAAAGAGTTGGGATCCAAAAGTTACGGCCATTCAAGAGGCTAAGGACCTTAAAACATTTCCTCTTGAAGAACTTATTGGGTCTCTAATGACCTACGAAATAACGTGTCATGCTCATGAAGAGCTCTAGAACCCCCTTCCAAAGAACAGGAAGGATATGGTGCTTACATCACAAGAAGACCACTTGAAAGGAATATCAAGTGATGAGGACAGTAACGATGACATTGCACTTTTAACTCAAAACTTTTAAAAATTTATAAGAAAGAACAAATTTAAAAATAACACTAAAAACAAACTTGAACATAAAAAGGACCAAGTAATATGCTACGAATGCAAGAAGCCGAGGCACTTCAAAAATGAATGCCCCCAAGCCAAGAAGAAGCAATCGAAAAAGAAGAAAGCTTTAAAAGCGACTTGGGACGATTCAAGTGATTCCGAAAGTGAAGAAGCTAGCAAAAAAGAGGAGGCAAACTTCGTGCTAATGGCTTTAGGAGAAGAGGTATGTGATTTAATCAATGAAGATTTATCTTTCAATGAACTTTCTATCGCTTTTCATGAATTATTTGATGAGTGTAGGACTATTAGTAAGAAGTTTAATCTATTAAAGAAAAAGCATGTCTTACTACAAAATAAGCTTGATAATCTTCAAACATGCTCTAAGTGTGAACACTTAGAAGCAATAAAAAATAAAAATTTGCTACTTAAAGAGACCTTAAATAAGTTTAAAGTCGGTAGTAAGGGATTGGACATGATCCTTGCAAACAAGGGTCACATCACAAATAGAAGTGGAATTGGTTTTGTGAGAGGATCTCACCAAAATCCTACCACTTTCATTAAAGGACCCACATTACTTGTTTCACCTCGCTTGAAATGAAACTTTTGTTGTAAATCTAGATATGTTGCTTACAAATGTCCATTTAGGAAAATTAGTCCACATAAGTTGATATAGGTTCCTAAAGGAACTATAAATAGTTCAATGATGAATAACAAAATTGGTCGATCAATTTTTGAGGCACCCAAAATCAAATGAGTACCTAAAAACCATCCTCTTTTGTAGACAAACTCACAAGCTAGGAGTAAGAGATGGTATCTTAATAGTAGATGCTCAAGACACATGATTGGAGATCCATCTCATTTCTCTATGCTCACTAGCAAAGAAGAAGGGTACATCACTTTCGGAGACAACAACAAAGGCAAAATCATTGGCAAGGGAACCATAGGTAACAAATTAAAATTTTCAATTGATGATGTATTGTTAGTTGATAGATTAAAATATAATCTCTAAGTATTAGTCAATTATGTGATAAAAGTTACATCGTTAAATTTGAATCTAATGTATGTATTATTGAAAAACCAAACAATAACATGTCAATGATTGCTTTAAACAAAATAATGTCTACACAATCAACCTTGACGAACTGAGTAATGAAATGTGCTTCTCCGCTTTAAATAATGATGCTTGGCTTTGGCATAGGAGATTAGGCCATGCAAATATGAACCTAATAGCTAAGATCTCATCTAGAGAGTTAGTACGAGGGATTCCCAATATGAAGTTTGTTAAGAACAAAGTATGTTATGCGTGTCAACTAGGTAAACAAATAAAAACTAGTTTCAAACCAAAAAAATCAAATTAGCACCACTAGACCATTACAATTGATCCATTTGGACTTATTTGGACCAATTGACACAATGAGTCTAGGAGGAAGCAAATATACCTTCGTAATTGTCGATGACTATAGTAGATACACTTGGACCTATTTTTTGGCTCACAAATGTGATTGTCTCGAATGTTTCTCTAAATTTTGTAAATTTATTCAAAACGAAAAAGGCTTCATGATTTCATCAATTCGGAGTGATCACGGTGGCGAATTTCAAAACTGTGACTTCCAAAGTTTTTGTGAATCCAATGGATATAATCATAACTTCTCCACTCCGAGAAATCCTTAACAAAATGGGGTAGTTGAAAGAAAAAATAAAAATTTATAAGAAATAACAAAAACCATGTTAAATGAACATAGTCTACCTAAGTATTTTTTGGTCGAAGCCGTTAATACGGCTTGCTATGTCATGAGTAGGGTTCTAATAAGACAATCTCTATCAAAAACTCCCTATGAATTATGGAATAACAAAAAACTAAATGTTTCTTATTTTAAAGTTTTCGGTTGTAAATGCTTTATTTTAAATAAAAAGGATGCCTTAGAAAAATTTGATGCTAAATCCGATGAAGGCATCTTTCTTGGTTACTCTTCCATTTCTAAGGCTTTTCATATTTTTAACAAAAGAACCTTAGTTATAGAGGAGTCTATTCATGTAGTTTTAAATGAAATTTTCAAGTTAAAGAAAAATAATTTTGATGATGATCTTAGTTTTGATAAATTGAATTTAAATGAACCCCCTCCTCAAAATAGTAACTTAAATGTATCTTCTTCCAAAATTTCCTTACCCAAGGAATGGAAGTATGTAGATACTCATCCAAAGGAGCAAATTATAGGAGATACATCAAAAGGGGTTCAAACCTGTTCTTTCTTCAAGAATTTTTATGTTAACGACACCTTCCTTTCTCAAATTGAACCTAAATGCATTAACGAAGCCTTGAAAGATGATTCATGGGTTATTGCAATGCAAGAGGAATTGAACCAATTTGAGACGAATTAGGTATGGAAGCTTGTTCCTAGACCTAGTGACCATTTAGTCATTGGTACTAAATGGGTCTTTAGAAATAAGCAAGATGAATGCGGTATCGTGGTTAGAAACAAGGCTAGACTAGTGGCCAAAGGTTTCAACCAAGAAGAAGGTATCGACTACGAAGAGACCTTCGCTCCTGTGTTAAGATTAGAAGCCATTAGGATGCTCCTTGCCTATGCTAGTAGTAATGATTTTAAACTATTTTAAATGGATGTCAAAAGTACTTTCTTGAATGGTTTTATTTCCGAAGAAGTGTATGTTGAACAACCTCCCGGATTTGAAAATTCTCTTCTTCCTAATCATGTATTTAAATTAACTAAGGCTTTCTATGGCTTAAAACAAGCTCCTAAAGCTTGGTATGAAAGGCTTAGTTCCTTTCTTATTTTAAATAATTTTACAAAAGGCAAGGTTGATACTACATTGTTTATCAAATATTTTAAAAATAATTTTCTTATTGTTCAAATTTATGTTGACGATATTATTTTTGGTTCTTCGGATGAATCACTATGTGAATCATTTGCCAAATATATGAGTCATGAATTTGAAATGAGCCTAATGGGTGAATTAACCTTCTTTTTAGGATTGTAAATTAAATAACTTAGTGATGGTATATTTCCTAATCATTCTAAATATACATTAGAATTGTTAAAATGATTTAACATGGATGGTTCAAAAGCAATAAACACTCCTATGAGTACTTCCACTAAGTTAGATATGGATGAAAATGGTGAAAACTTTGATCAAAAAATGTATAGGGGAATGATAGGTAATCTACTTTACCTCACCGCGACTAGACCGGATATCATGTTTAGTATAGGACTTTACACTAGGTTTCAATCTAATCCTAAATTATCTCATCTTAAAAGTGTTAAAAGAATTTGTAGATATCTTAAAGGAACTCCCAATTTAGGATTGTGGTATCTGAAATATGATAAATTTAATTTAATAGCTTATGTATATGCCGACTTTAGCAGATGCAGGATAGATAGAAAAAGCATATCCGGAACATACCAATTTTTAGGACATGCACTTGTTTCTTGGACTTCCAAGAAATAAAATTCAGTTGCACTATCTACGGCAGAAGCCGAATACATTACTGCAAGTACATGCTGTGCACAAGTTGTTTGGATGAAGAATACATTGGAAGACTATAGAATTTATTTGAAGAACATTCCCATAAAATACGATAATACAAGTGTCATTTGTCTTACCAAAAATCTAATTCAACACTCTAGAACTAAGCATATCGATATTATACATCATTTCATACGCGACCATGTCCTTAACAATAATGTCATTCTAGAGTTTATTGACACAAAAAATCAATTAGCAGATATTTTTATAAAAGCCTTAAATGAAGACCAATTTAACTTTATTAAAAGGGAACTAGGCATGTTAAATTGTCCTTCTGAATAAACTTGATTTTATGTATTTTTTGAATTCTTTTTTTTTCTTTCCTCTTTCCGGTTTTCGTGGATTTGACTTTCTTTTTCGATTCCAAATGACATCTTAAAGAACAATCCAAGATCCTATCCTATCTTGAATCAAACACCTCTGAAAACAAAAAAGGGGGGAGGGAAGGAAAATTTTTGGCACGCCAGCGGTGGCACCGCTAGAACCGGTGGTAGCACCACCTGGGTGCTCGGTGCCCAGGCAGTGGCACCGCTCGGATTGGCGATGGCACCGCTCAAGAATCCAAGTGGAAAAGTTAGGGCCGGCGGTGGAATCGCCCCCAACCCATGAGAACTCTCTCTAGAACTCTCACAAAACTCTCTAAACCTCTCTCACCCTCATTCTAACCTTTAGAAGCCTAAGAGAAGGATTCTTGTTTGATCAAGCTCTCTATCTTCCAAGAAATTCTCCATAAGGTAAAATCTAAAATCTTTCCTTCTTCCTCTCATTATTTTGCCTACTCTACACAGTTTTTTCCTTGATTTATCATCTTGTTTAAACATGGCTCCTAAGAGATCAACAAGAACAAAAGAAAAGAGTGTGGAAGTAGATTCCTATGACCAAAACCTTTTTAGATCTAATGAAGTAGCTCTTAGGTTTCCTAATTTCAAAACAAGAACTATACATAAGGGCAAACATGTTGATCTAGATGATCTTGGAAACCTAGAACCCATTAGATGGTTTACAGATTTAGATGCCTTACCTATCCTACAAATCAATGAACCAATTTATTCTAGGTTAGTTAGGTTATTTTACTCAAACTAATGTGTGGACAATGATAGCTTAACTACCTACCTCTTAGGAACACAAATTAAAATATTTGATAGCACTATATGCGAATTAATTCGAATTACCGGAAAAGACAGGGGCTGTTATTTTAGAAATAAATGGGATATCAATGCAATAGGATCAACCTACTCCGAAGCTTTAGAAACTATTTTTGCAAATCTAAACCTAGGCATGATTCCTAAAAGTTGCGAGCACTTATTGCCCTTTAACTCTAAATTTCTTCATCACATCATGACTAGCATACTACTTCCCAAACAATTTCATCATGATGAAATTATTTAAATAGATCTAAGCACTATGTATTGGATAATGACAAGCCAACATAATTGTTTTGGATACTTGATCCGGCAACATATGCAGGATATAATAGCTAAAGACACAATGTCACCATATGGGGGGTTAGTCACTTGATTAATACTTCCATAATATTTGTGTCTCACCCAATGAAGAAATAATTCAAGTTGATTGATTTACCACTATCAATAGAAACCTGCTCAAAAGACTTAGGTACACCTTTAGCAATGGTGTTTGGGTTAGGCAACCTAGAAGGACTGATCCAGTTCCTCCACTAGTCGAACACCCCGAAACACCAATTTTTAGGGGAAATGAATCTCCTCCTAATTCCTTTGGTGTAGCACCTTCAGAATCTGCTCCTACTTCATCCTCTGAAGATCTCATTATGGTAGAATTGCATCAGATCAAATCACAATAAGAACAATTCAAATCACAGCAAGAGCAAATTCAATCTCAACAAGTTGAAATTTTGAGGGAATTGCGACAAATGAATCAAAAGATAGATGTCATGTATAAGAACTATGGATTTCCTCCTAAGGATTAATTGATATGCCTTCTTATTCTGTTACCTTGATATGTGATCCTTGTATAATTACTCTTAATACCAAGTTAAAGCTTTGCTATCTTTGTTCTTTTTGTATGAAAGCCCTGATTCTTTTTTAGATGAATTTTGTAGAATCTTATGAATGCTGATTTTCTTTCGAATGATATGAAGTTCGAATAAATGCTGATTTTCTTTCTAATAATATGAATTTTGGACGAATGCTGAACTTGTTGTTACAAGATGAATTTTGTATAATCTTATGAATGCTGGATGATCGATCTTTATGCTGAACTCCTTTTCTAATGATTTTATGATCATAAATTGTACGCTTAAAGTCTCATCTCCTTTTTGTCGATGACAAAGGGGGAGAAGAATAAGCAAAAGATTGATGACTTGTGCCAATGCGATAGCATGACTTATATGAATTGCAAAAGCTTGTGTAATGCAAATGTCTTATATGCATCGCAAATGTGATAGCATGACTTATATGAATTGCAAAAGCTAATATGTTGTGTAATACAAATGTCTTATATGCATCGCAAAAATGTCTTATATGCATTGCAAAACTTTTTGAGAACATCGCAATATGAAAGTTTTTAGATTGGTTGTCGTTTCATCTCATGATCATATGAAATCATGCCTTACATTTATATCATGAGATTTATGTTGATAGTTCATATCTCTTGCCGAAATGACAATTGTCTTTTATCATTCGACTTGAAAATAATTTTAATAACTTGAAATTATGAGAAATATGAAGTTTTGTATTTGCTCATGCTTATTGAGAATAACGATAAGTTCAATGGATAGAACTTATCGGTTTAGGCTTGAATTCAAAGAGATTGAATTCAAGTATTTTTATCTTCTCATTATATGGCATTTAAATAGGGGAGTTATGTTTAACTCCGTCATCAATTGATTGTCATTATCAAAAAGGGGGAGACTGTTGAATCTCGGATTTTGATGATAAAATCAATTGATGGGTTAATTGATCTAATCCATATTATTAAGTTAAGTGTGTTGGATTAATTAGATAGCTTGAAGACATAAAGTAGGTCTACCGGAGTCAAGTTTGATGGGTGTTCGAGAGTCCACCGAGAGTCCGAAGATTCATCGGAAGTGCTGCCGGAACCAACCGAGAAGAAATCGGAGACTTACTGAAGTTTTTAGAAGTCCGCCGGAGAGATCGTCGGAGGTTCGCGGAGATCACCGAGATGGTTCGGCTACTTGCCAAAGACTCGCTGAACTCGCCACAAGACCGGGAGCCTGTTAGGAGTTCGCTGGAAGAAAACCAAGGGTGTATCAGAAGTCCGCCGGAAGTTCGCCGAAAAGCTTACCGGAAGGAAACTCGACGTTGCTGGTTAAAAACGTGCTTAGGACTATGTCTTAATTTCATAATTTTCATGTAATTAGGGTTAGGATTAAGGGTTAATCCTATAAACCAGTTAGGGACCAATTGGGCCCAAGTTCGAACTAGTTTGGGCCAAGTTTGGAGCTCAACCAGTGAGCTGAAATAGTCTAGGTGGTGGCATTACTAGACTGGGTGGTGGCACCACCCAGAACCCAAGAGTTCCGGCGGTGGCACTGCCAGCAAACTGCTGGATTGGGCGGTGGCACCGCCCAGCACCCGAGAGGTCCGACGGTGGCACCGCCGGACTGGGCGGTGGCACCGCTAGTACACTGTCAGTGTCAGACACTGACATGCGGTGGCACCGCCATTGATAGGCGGTGGCACCGCCAGCTCCGGGAACCCAAAAGTAATTCAAATTTGGAGCCTAAATTTGAATCCTCTTGGGGCCTATAAATACCCCTCAATTCTCAGCAAAGAGAACAACTTTTGAGAAGCAAGAGATTGAGATAAAAGCCTTAGCAAAGTCTTTAGCAAGTTTTGTTTTCAATAGCTTGAGTGTTCACCTCCCTCTTTCTATTTAAAAATTTGTAATAGTGTGAACCACTTGTAAAAGGTTGTAAGAGGGGTATTTGTCCTTCCCTTTCAAAGTGATTTGCTAGTGGAAGTTGGGAGCCTCATTAAAGAAGGCTTCTCAAGTGGATGTAGGTCATTTTGACCGAACCACTTTAAATTGATGTGTTCCTTGAATGTGTGAGTATTTATTTTTCTGAAACCATTATTTACATAATAGTAAGCTTTCGGTTTTCATCTTCTCACTTTACTCAAGCTACTTTCTCCAAGTTATCGACGAATTGAAATATATGCATTTATGAAATCATTTTCAATTTTACAAGTTTTAATCGACTGCACTAATTCACCCCCCCTCTTAGTACCGCTTTGATCCTAATACTTTTAATATTTCGATTCTTCTTGATAAATGCACTATTCATGAATCTTTCCTTCTCTTTTCCTTTCAAGAAGAATCCTATCACAATAAGTCAAATTTTACTTGAGACGATTGCCCATTTCCTTTTTGTTGATGACAAAGGGGAAGAAATATGGTAAATTGATGACAAATTGACATTATGAATATTTGAAATAATATATAAGATGTATCATATTGTAAATGCTTGAATGTTTTGTGAATGCTTGAAATATGATTGGTATCATCAAATACATCATAAATATTTGAGAAATATCAAAATGTATCACATATACATCGTATGTAGATACTTGAAATGTAACATGAATGCTTGAAATGCTTCGTAATGTGGCATGGATACTTAAAAATATTTCATTCTTAAAATTATGCTTGATTTCATATCATTATGATGAGGTATCAAACTTATCATGCTTAATTTCCTATTTACAATTGGTATCATGCCTCAGATTAATGAATTGTCATCTTTTATTGAAATTTGAATCTTGCTAAATTTTATATTTAAAATTGGTATCATACTTGAAAATAATGATTGTCTATCATCATTCGATATTGGACTTGAAAATGGTTGTTATGTCTTGACATTATTTTTATTGTGATAAATACGTGGTATCGTATTTTGAAATGGTAAATTATGATTAGTATCATGCTGTGCATGTCAATTGGGGGAGTTAAGGTTAACTCCGTCATCAATTGATTGTCATCATCAAAAAGGGAGAGATTGTTGAATCTCAGATTTTGATGATGAAATCAATTGATAAATTGTTTGATCCAATCTATATATTGAGAAAAGTGTATAGGATTAACTATAATAGTGATCAAGGCATAAAGCAAAACGAAGTGCCGGAGTTAAGATCCAGAATTTATTGAGAGTTCGAGAGTTCATCGAGAGTCCGGAGGTTCGTCGGAAGTGCTATCGGAATTAGCCAAGAAGCTCATCAGAACTAATTAAGAAGATCATTGTGAAGTTCAAGAGCTTGTTGGGAGTCCGTTGGAAGATTGCTAAGAGATTGTCGGAAGTCCGCCGGAAGCTCATCGGAAGAAACCTATACTTACCAGACTTGTTTTGTTTAGTGTATGCCTTAAAAATTATAATTATCACATAATTAGACTTAGGTTTGGGAGGTAATCTCGTTAAAACTATTAAGGGCCAACTCGGCCCATAATTGGACTGGTTTGGGCCAGATTCAAGGCCCAACTAGGTTTCTGAACCTTATTTGGCAGTGGCACCACCAGATTAGGGTGATGGAATTGCCTAGGGATCATTCTCCAAGAAGCCTGGACAGTGGTACCGTTGGTAGTTATTACTGCCAGGTAGTGGTACCATCCTGTTAGGTGGTGGTACTGCTAGATCCCAATCTCTGAGGCTCTGTCAAGTAGTAGTATCGCCAGATTCAGTGATGGTACCACCCAGTGTTAGTGCTACAGGCGGTAGTACCGCTAATACCCCGGAAACCTAAGATTAGACACTTTTTTGCTCCAATTTTGAAGCCATCAGAGCCTATAAATATCCCACCCTTTTCTGCATAAAAGTGTGAAAAAATCTTTAAGTGTTAGGGTGTAAAAGTATTATAAAAGTGCAAAGAGTCCTCCTCCTCTCTCTCTTTAGTTTTGCAATCATCCAAGAAGAGGGATGAGGCTTGTAAGGGTTGTCTGCTAAACCCATGAAAAGGAGAAAGAGTTATAAAAAGGTGGTTGGTATTTTCCTATTGAAGGAAGACTATTAGTGAATGCCGGTGACCTTCATAGAGGAGGAATCGGGAGTGGACATAGGTCGGACGATTGAATCACTATAAAATTAGCGTGTTCATTTCTTGTGCGTACTTTACTTTTACTGCATTTCACTTTACTTCATTGTAAAATATTTAATCCCCTCTTCTCTACTCACTTACAAACTTATTCGAGTCAAACGATATTTTAATACGATTTTCATCGAACTAAGAGATTCATCGTATGAAATTTTTCAAAATCGATTAAATTTATCGTTTTTATCCGCTGCACTAATTCACTCACCCCTCTTAGTATCGTTCTTGATCCTAACAAGATATAGTAAGCTACCTATCATACTTCTATAAGTCTTTTGATCAAAATTTTCTCCATCATGATCCATATCTAACTTTTTGGAAGTGCTCATTAGTGTGTTAAAAGCTTTAGTACTATCCATATTAAATCATTTCAATAGATCTAAAGCATACTTAGTTTGACTAATAAAAATTCCATCACTTAATTGTTTAATTTACAATCCTAAGAAAAAAGTTAATATCATCAATATTAAATCATTATTAATATTAATTCCATCACTTAATTTACATTATCCATATTAAATCATTAAGCTCATTTCAAACTCTTGACTCATACTTTTGGCAAAATATTCACACAAGAATTCATTTGTAGGACCAAAGATAATATCATCAATATAAATTTAAACGATGAGAAAATTATTTTTAAAATCTTTAATAAACAATGTACTATCGACTTTGTCTTTCATAAAATTATTCTTAATTAGAAAAGAACTATGCCTCTCATACTAAGTTCATGGGGCTTGTTTCAAACTATAGAGAGTATTAGACAACTTAAAAACATGATTTAGAAAAATGGTATTCTTAAATCCGGGTGGTTGTTCAACATAAACTTCTTCAGAAATAAAGCTATTAAGAAAAGTACTTTTAACATCCATTTGAAATTACTTAAAATTATTATAACTAGTATAAGCAAGGAGAATCCTTATAGCTTTAAGTCTAGCAATAGGAGCGAAGGTTTCTTCATAATCGATACATTTTTCTTGGTTGAAACCTTTGGCCACTAATTTAGCCTTGTTTCTAACCACAATACCAAATTCATCTTACTTGTTTCTAATGACCCTTTTAGTACAAATTACTAAATAGTTACTAGGTCTAAGAATAAGCTTTCATACCTCATTTCTCTCGAATTGATTTAATTCCTCATGCATTGCAAAGACCCATGAATTATCTTTAAGGGCTTTGCCAATGCATTTTGGTTCAACTTGAGACAAGAAGGCTATATTAGCATAAAAATTCTTAAATAAAGAGTGAGTTTGAACATATTTTGATGTATATCCAATGATTAGCTCCTTAGGATGAGCATCCACATACTTCTAATTCTTAGGTAAGGATTTTTTGGAAGAAGATGCATCCAAGTTGCCTAGGGGAGGAGAGCTTTTATTCAAATTTAAAGCATCAAAATTAAGATCATCATCAAAATCATTTTTATTAAATTCGGGAAGCCCATTAAACACGACATGAATAGATTTCTCTATAACCAAAGTTCTTTTATTAAAGACACGAAAAGCTTTAGACATAAAGAAATAACCAAGAAAAATGTCTTCATCGGATTTTGCATCAAATTTTTTTAAGGTATCTTTTTCATTTAAAACAAAATATTTACAACCGAAAACTTTAAAATACAAAATATTGGGTCTTTTATTGTTCCACAATTCATAGGGAGTTTTGAAAAGTAATTGTCTTACAAGAACCCTGTTCATGACATAGCATGTCATGTTAATGGCTTCGGCCCAAAAATACTTAGGTAGGCTATGTCCATTATGCATGGTTCTTGTCATTTCTTGTAAACTCCTATTTTTTCTCTCAACAACTTCATTTTGTTGAGGGTTTCTTGAAGTGGAGAAGTTATGGTTATACTCATTTGAATCACAAAAGTTTTTTAAATCATGATTTTAAAATTCACCACCATGATCACTTCAAATAGAGGCAATCATAAAATCCTTTTCATTTTGAACTAATTTATAAAATTTTAAATAATATGTAAAATAATCACTTTTATGTGCCAAGAAGTATGTGCAAGTGTATCTACTATAATCATAAACAATTACTACCTCCTAGGCTTGTTGTATCAATTAGTTCAAATATATTCATATGGATCAATTGTAGTAGTCTAGAGGTGCTTATTTGATTCTTTGATTTAAAACTACTTTTTATTTGTTTTTCTAATTGACATGCATCATAAAATTTGTCTTTGACAAATTTGATGTTAGGCATTCTTCTAATAAGTTCTCTAGTTGAAATACGAGAGATTAGTTTCATGCTAGCATGACCTAATCTCTTATTCCAAAGCCATGCATTATTGTCTAAAGTCGAAAAACACGTTTCATCAAAAAAAATCATCAATATCAATAGTATACACATTATTATTTTTTAAGAAAATCATAGATATATTTTTGTGTGGTATTTTAATTATACAAGTAATAGATTCAAATTTAAAAATATATCCTTTATCACATAATTGACTAATGCTTAGTAGATTATGTTTTAAACCATCTATTAATAATATATTTCAATTAAAAGGTTTGATTTGTTATCTATATTTTCTTTGCCAATAATTTTTCCTTTGTTATTGTCTTCAAATGTGACAAATCCTTCGTCTTGGCTAGTGAGCTTAGAGAAGTGAGTTGGCTAATGACAAATCCTTCATCCCACATTGTTTTGATACTTTCTTTTTCTTATGGGTTGGCAACTTCTTTTTTAAGTAGTGGACACTTATTTTTGAAATGTCCTAGCTTTGTTTATTTACAACATTTGATTGCATCTTTATTATGTTCACTTTTATTCTTAGATTCTCGTCTTATAGAATTAGTCTTGTTTTCTCTCATGAACTTTTTTAATCTTTTTATAAGGATTGTCATGTCATCATCATCACTTGAGCTTTTGCTCAAATAGTCTTCTTTAGATTTAGGTGCAATATCCTTTCTTTTCTTTAGAAGGCTTTCCTCTTCTTCATTATGTGTTTTACAAGTCATTTCATAGGTTATTAAAGATCTTATGAGTTATTTAAGAGAAAAGTTGTTCAAGTCTTTTGCTTATTGGATTGTCGTTACCTTTAGATCCCAACTTTCTAGAAAAGACCTTAAAATCTCACTCACCAATTCAAAATTAATACAATTTTTACCAAAAGCTTTTAATCAATCGACAACATCCATAAAACGGATGTATATGTCACTAATAGATTCACTTGGCTTCATTTTAAATAATTCACAACTATGAACTAAAAGATTACTTTTAGATTCTTTTATTCTATTTGTGCCTTCATGAGTAACTTTGAGTATGTGCTAAATATCATGTGTGATATCACAAGTAGAAAATTGATTGAACTCATTTTTATATAAAGCACAAAATAAAGTATTTATAGCTTAGCATTTAAAGAAAATATTTTCTTCTCAAAATTCTTTTATTCATTCATCGGTTTAGAAAATTTTTAAAAACCAAACTCGATGACATTCCTTAGATCAAAATCCATATAAAGTAAGAAAATACATATTTGTGTTTTCCAATAGATGTAGTTTGTCCCACTAAACATAGGAGGACGAGTGATGAAATGACCCTTTTGGTTGCCTAAAAAAACCATTAGATATCTCTTGGGTGTTAATCCAACTAAGAGATCTAAGCTCTCATACTAATTGTTAGGATCGTAATAGCACTAATGGGGGGGGGCGGGCATGGGGTGAATTAATGCTATAGCAATTTTAACATATTTTAAAGCTCGATCGATAAATCTATATTGTAAATGCGATTAACCAAAAGTGCAAGGGTTGCGAGAAAAGTAAATCAGTAAGCAATAGTAAATCAAAGCTAGAGAAGAAACGTAAACTAATATATAGTGGTTTGATCGTCCTGACCTACATCCACTCTTGATTCCTCATCTCTCGAGGCCATCGATTTTCACTACCGATCTCCTTTCTAATGGATGAAGATCAACTACCCTTGTTATAACTCCTTTTAATAGGCTTATAAGAGAACCTCCACACTCATTCTGTTGCAAGAGACCTCACCTCCTACAATTTAGAATTGTTAGGATCGGAGCAGCACTAGGGGGGGGGGTGAATTAGTGTAGCGGATTAAAACTCGTAAGTTTGAAATCGATTTCGTAAATGTGTAGAGATTTCGATTTGAAGAAATATGACTTAGCTAAAATAGCTCGAGTAAAGGTAGTCAAGAGTAGGAAGATAAAAACCGAATGATTTGTAACTAAGTAGAGAAATGGTTCAAAAAATTAAACACTCACACATTCAAGGAACACCACGATGTCTAGTGGTTCGATCAAATGACCTACATCCACTTTCGAAGCCTTCTTCGATGATGCTCCCAACTTCCACTAGCAAATCACTTTGAAGGGGAAGGACCAAATACCCCTCTTATAACCTTCTTACATGTGGTTCACACTCTTACATATTTTTTTCAAAGAGAAAGAGGGAAGTGAACACTTAAGCTATTGAAAACAAGACTTTGCCATAGCTTTTTCTCACTTTCTAACTTTTCAAAAAGGTGTACTCTCTGCTGAGAATTGAGAAGTATTTATAGGCCCCAAGAGGATTCAAATTTTGGCTCCAAATTTGAATTACTTTTGGATTTCCCAGTGCGGGCGGTGCCATTGTCTGTTAGTTGCGGTGCCACCGCCTATCAGTGTCTGACACTGATAGTGTACTGGCGATGCCACTGCCAGACCTCTCGGGTTCTAAGCGGTGCCATTGCCCAGCTCACTGGTTGGGCTCCTAACTTGATCCAAACCAGTCCAAACTCGGGCCCAATTGGCCCATAACCAGGTTATAGGAATAACCCTTAATCTTAATCCAAATTATATATAAACTATGAAATTAAGACATAGCCCTAAGTAAATTTTTAACCGGTAACGTCGAGTTTCCTTCCGGTGAACTTCCGGTGCGATACACCCTCGGATTTCTTCCGGCGGACTCCCAGCAGGCTCCCGGTCTTGTGGCGAGTTCAACGAGTCTTTGGCAAGTATATGAACATTCTCGGTGATCTCCATGAAACTCCGACGATCTTTCTGGCGGACTTCCGAAAACTTCAACAAGTCCCTGATTCTTTCTCGGTTGGTTCCAGTAGCACTTCTGATGATTCTTTAGACTTTCGACGGACTCTCGAACACCCATCGAACTTGACTCTGGTAAACTTGCTTTATGTCTTCAAGCTATCGTAGTTAATCCTGCATACTTAACTCAATAATATGGATTAGATCAATTAACCCATCAATTGACTTCATCATCAAAATCCGAGATTCAATAATCTGCCCCTTTTTTATGATGATAATCAATTGATGATAGAGTTAATCATAACTCCTATATATATGCTATATTATGAGAAGATAAACATACTTGAATTCAATCTCTTTAAATTCAAGCCTAAACCGATGAGTTCTATCCGTTGAAGTTATCGTTATTCTTAATAAGCATGAGCAAATTCGAAACTTCATATTTCTCATAATTTCAAGGCATGAAATTTATTTTCAAGCCGAATGATAAAAAGACAATTATCATTTCGATAAGAAATAATAATAATTTAAAATTTCAACATGGATCTCATGATTTAAATGCAAGGCATGATTTCATATGATCATGAGATGATTGCTTGTCATATAAATAAAAAAAAATGATAAACATGATACGATAACCATTCTAAAAACTTTCATATGCGATATGCTCAAAAAGTTTTATGATGCTTTTAAGGAATAAAACACATATAAGACATTTTTCATTGCATTATACAGCATATAAGCTATTGCAATACGATACATATAAGTCATGCTAATTTCATATTTGCACAAGTCATCAATCTTTTGCACATTCTTCTCCCTCTTTGTCATCAACAAAAAGGAAATGAGTTTTCAAGCATAAAACTCGTGATCATTGAAGCTATTCATAAAATCATCTCATAAGAAAAAAATCTTGAAAAGGATATGTCAAAATTGACAAAGCTTCAACTTGGCATTAAGATCGATCATTCAAGGAAGACATCAAATCATCCAAAATAACCTGAAGGTGCCATCAAAATGTTGACAAAATTTTGGAAAGAAACATCCAACATCATATACTGGGATAATGTCAAACGCATGTCAATGTAGCATAGAGGTTTACAATAATAAGAAAGGTTTAACACAATGATTATTCCTTAGGAGGAATTCCAGAGTTCCTATACATGGCATCTAACTTCTGGTTCATCTATCGTAGTTCCCTCAAAATTTCAACTTGCTGTAATTGGATTTGCTCTTGTTGTGATTTGAGTTGCTCTTGTTGTGATTTGATTTGATTTAATTTTGCCATGATGGGATCTTCAAAATATGAAGCAGGAGTTGGTTCTGAAGGTGCTGCACCAAAGGGACTAGGAGGAGGAGATTCATTTCCCTTCCTTCTAGGTTGCCTAATCTATATACCATTGCCAAAAGTATACCTAAGTCTCTTGAGTATGTTTCTGTTGATAGTGTTAAATCGATCGACCTGGATTATTTCTTCATCGGGTGAGACACAAATATTATAGGCAAGTATTAATCGAGTGACTAACCCCTCATATGGTAACATTGAGTTTTTAGCTATTATGTCCTGCATATGTTGCCGGATTAAGTATCCAAAATAATTATTTTGACCAGTCATAATCCAATACATAGTACTTAACTCTATTTGACTAATCTCATCATGATGAAATTGTTTAGGAAGTAGGATGCTTATCATGATATGATGAAGAAATTTAGAGTTAAAGGGCAACAAGTGCTCGCAACTTTTGGGAATTATGCCTAGGTTCGGATTTGCAAAAACAGTTTATAAGGCTTCAGAGTAAGTTGCTCCGATTGCATTGATATCCCATTTACTTCTAAAATAACAACCCCTATCCTTTTTGGCAATTCCAATTAACTCACATATAGTGCTATCAAAGATTCGAATTTGTGTTCCTAAGAGATAGGTAGTTAAGCTATCATTGTCCACACTTAAGTTTGCGTAAAATAACCTAACCAACCTAAGGTAAATCGGTTCATCAATTTGTAGGATAAATAAGACATCTAAATTTGCAAACCATCTAATGGGTTCTAGGTTTCCAAGTTCATCTAGATCAACATGTTTGCCCTTATGTATTGTTCTTATTTTGAAATTTAGATACCTAAGGGCTACTTCATTAGATCTAAAGAGGATTTGGTCATAGGAATCTCCTTCCACCCTTTTCCCTTTTATTCTTGTTGATCACTTAGGAGTCATATCTAATCATGATGATAAATTAAGAGATAACTTTAAAGAATAGGCCAAATAATGAGAGGAAGAAAACAATTTCAGATCTTACCTTATATAAGTTTCGAGCTTGATCCAAGAAGAACCTCTCTCTTAGGCTTCTAGAGGCTTAGAATGAGGTTGAGAGAGGTTTAGAGGGCTTTGTGAGAGTGCTAGGGAGGGTGCTCTCGGGTTGGGGGCGGTCCACCGCCGACCCTAACCCCCCCTTCTTTATAAAGGGGTTATCGGGTGATGCCACCACCAACCGAGTGGTGCTACCATTGGTTATGGTGGCTGGCACGTTAAAAAAAAAATTTATTTTTATTTTCAGAAGTTTTAATGTGTTTGATTTAAGATAGGATAGTGTCTTGGATCCCTCTTTAAGATGTCATTTAAAATTGAAAAGAAAGAAATCAAATCCACAAAAACCGAAAAGAGGATAAAATTGTTTTGGAAAATATATACAATCAAGCTCATTCATAAGGATAATTCAACATGCCTAATTCCCTTCTAATAAAGTCAAATTGATCTTCATTTAAGGCTTTTATGAAAATATATACTAATTGATGCTTTGTATCAATAAATTCTAGAATAACATTATTATTATTGACATGATCTCGTATAAAGTGATGCCTAATGTCAATATGCTTAGTTCTAGAGTGTTGAATTGGATTTTTGGTTAGACAAATAGCACTTGTATTATCACATTTTATGGGAATGTTCTTTAAGTAAATTTCATAGTCTTCCAACGTATTTTTCATCCAAACAACTTGTGCACAGCATGCACTTGCAGCTATGTATTCGGCTTCCACCATAGATAGTGCAACCGAATTTGTTTCTTGGAAGTCCAAGAAATAAGTGCATGTCCTAAAAATTGATATGTTCTGGATGTGTTTTTTCTATCTATCCTACATTCGCCAAAATCGGCATCTGCATAAGCTGCTAAATCAAAATTATCGAATTTTGGATAACATAATCCTAAATTAGGAGTTCCTTTAAGATATCTAAAGATTCTTTTAATACTTTTAAGATGAGACAATTTAGGATTAGCTTGAAACCTAGTACAAAGTCCTATACTAAACATGATATCCGGTCTAATTGCGGTGAGGTAAAGTAAACTACCAATCATTCCCTTATATGTTTTTTTTTCAAAGCTTTCATCACTTTCATCCATGTCTAACTTAGTGTAAGTACTCATAGGAGTGTTTATAACTTTTGAACCATCCATGTTAAATCGTTTTAACAATTCTAAAGTATATTTAGATTGATTAAAAAATATATCATTACTAAGTTGTTTAATTTATAATCCTAAAAAGAAAGTTAATTCTCCCATTAGGCTCATTTTAAATTCATGACTCACACACTTGGCAAATAATTCACATAGTGATTCATCCGAAAAACCAAAAATAATATCATCAACATAAATTTGAACAATAAGAAAATTATTTTTAAAATATTTGATAAACAATGTAGTATCAACCTTGTCTTTTGTAAAATTATTTAAAATAAGAAAGGAACTAAGTCTTTCATACCAAGCTCTAGGAGCTTGTTTTAAGCCATAGAGAGCCTTTGTCAATTTAAATACATGATTAGGAAGAAGAGAATTTTCAAATCCAAGAGGTTGTTTCAACATATACTTTTTCGGAAATAAAACCATTCAAGAAAGCACTTTTGACATCCATTTGAAATAGTTTAAAATCATTACTACTAGCATAGGCAAGGAGCATCCTAATGACTTCTAATCTTGCCATTGGAGCGAAGGTCTCTTCGTAGTCAATACCTTTTTCTTGGTTGAAATCTTTGGCCACTAGTCTAGCCTTATTTCTAACCACGATATCGCATTCATCTTGCTTGTTTCTAAAGATCCATTTAGTACCAATGACTAAATGGTCACCAGGTATAGGAAAGCTTCTATACCTCATTCCTCTCAAATTGGTTCAATTTCTCTTACATTACAATAACCCATGAATCATCTTTCAAGACTTCGTCAATGCACTTAGGTTCAATTTGAGAAAAGAAGGCGGCGTTAGCACAAAAATTCTTGAAGGAAGAACAAGTTTGAACCCCTTTTGATGTATCTCCTATAATTAGCTCCTTTGGATGAGCATATACATACTTTCATTCCTTTAGGTAAGGAAAATTTGGAAGAAGATGCATCCAAGTTGCTATTTTGAGGAGGGAGTTCATTTAAATTCAACTTATCAAAACCAAAATCATCATCAAAATTAATTTTCTTTAACTCAAAATTTTCATTAAAAACTACATGAATAGACTCTTCTATAATTAAGGTTCTTTTGTTAAAAACACGAAAAGCCTTAGAAATGGAAGAGTAACCAAGAAAGATGCTTTCATCATATTTAGTATCAAATTTTCCTAAGGCATCCTTTTCATTCAAAATAAAGCATTTGCAATTGAAAACTTTAAAATAAGAAACATTTGATTTTTTATTATTCCATAATTCATAGGGAGTTTTTGATAGAGATGATCTTATTAGAACCCTATTCATGACATAGCAAGCTGTATTAACGCCTTCGGCCCAAAAATACTTAGGTAGACTGTGTTCATTTAACATGGTTCTTGTCATTTCTTGTATATTTCTATTTTTTCTTTCAATTACCCTATTTTGTTAAGGATTTCTCGGAGTGGAGAAGTTGTGGTTATATCCATTGGATTCACAAAAACTTTAAAAGTCATGGTTTTGAAATTCGCCACCATGATCACTCCGAATTGATAAAATCATGAAGCATTTTTTGTTTTGAGTAAGTTTACAAAATTTAGATAAACATTTGAAACAATCACTTTTGTGAGCCAAGAAATAGGTCTAAGTATATCTACTATAGTCATCTACAATTATAAAGGCATATTTGCTTTCTCCTAGACTCATCGTGTCAATTGGTCCAAATAAGTCCAAATGGATTAATTGCAATGGTCTAGTGGTGCTAATTTGATTTTTTGGTTTGAAACTAGTTTTTATTTGTTTTCCTAGTTGACAAGCATCACACACTTTGTCCTGAACAAACTTTATATTGGGAATCACTCGTACTAACTCTCTAGATGAAATCTTAGATATTAGTTTCATACTTGCATGGCCTAATCTCCTATGCCAAAGCCAAGCATCATTATTTAAAGCGGAAAAGCACATTTCATTACTAAGTTCATCAAGGTTAATGGTGTAGACATTATTTTATTTTAAAACAATCATTGATATATTATTGTTTGGTTTTTCAATAATGCACACATTAGATTCAAATCTAACGATGTAACCTTTATCGCATAATTGACTAATGCTTAAGAGATTATATTTTAATCCATCAACTAGCAACACATCATCAATTGACAAACTTGATTTGTTACCTATGGTTCCCTTGCCAATGATTTTACCTTTGTTGTTGTCTCTGAAGGTGGCATACCATTCTTCTTTGCTAGTGAGCATAAAGAAATGAGATGGATCTCCAGTCATGTGCCTTGAGCATCCACTATCAAGATATCATCTTTTGCTCCTAGCTTGTGGGTTTGTCAACAAAAAAGGATGGTTTTTAGGTACCCATTTGATTTTGGGTGCCTCAAAAATTGATCTACTAATTTTGTCATTCATCATTGAATTATTTATAGTTCCTTTAGGAACACATATCAACTTATGTAAACTAATTTTCTTAAATGGATATTTGTAAACAACATGTCCGGATTTACAACAAAAGTTGCATTTCAAATGAGGTGAAACATGTAATGTGAGTCCTTTAATAAAGGTGGTAGGATTTTGGTGAGATCTTCTCACAAAACCAATCCCACTTCTATTTGCGAGGTGACCCTTGTTTGCAAGGATCCTGTCCAAGTCTTTGCTACCGACCTTAAACTTGTTTAAGGTCTCCTTAAGTAGTAAATTCTCATTTTTTATTGCTTCTAAGTGTTCACACTTAGAGCATGGAGGAGTTTGAAGACTATCAAGCTTATTTTGTAGTAAGGCATGCTCTTTCTTTAATAGATTGAACTTCTTACTAATAGTTCTACACTCATCAAATAATTCATGAAAAGCGATAGAAAGTTCATCGAAAGATAAATCTTCATTAATTAAATCACATACCTCTCCTCCTAAAGCCATTAGCGCGAAGTTTGCCTCCTCTTTGTTGCTAGCTTCTTCATTCTCGGAATCACTTGAGTCGTCCTAAGTCGCTTTTAAAGCTTTCTTCTTCGATTGCTTCTTCTTGGCTTGGGGGCATTCATTTTTTAAGTGTCTCGGCTTCTTACATTTGTAGCATATTACTTAGTCCTTTTTATGTTCAAGTTTATTTTTGGTGTTATTTTTAAATTTGTTCTTTCTTATAAATTTTTAAAATTTTTCAGTTAAAAGTGCAATGTCATCGTCACTGTCATCATCACTTGATATTCCTTTCAAGTGGTCTTCTTGTGTTCTAAGTGTCATATCCTTCCTGTTCTTTGAAAGGGGGTTCTTGAGCTCTTCATAAGCATGGCATGTCATTTCGTAGGTCATTAGAGACCCAATAAGTTCTTCGAGAGGAAATGTTTTAAGGTCCTTGGCCTCTTGAATGGCCGTAACTTTTGGATCCCAACTCTTTGGAAGGGATCTTAAAATTTTAGTTACTAGTTCAAAGTTAGAAAAACCTTTACCAAGAGCTTTGAGTCCATTGATGACATTCGTGAAACGGGTGTACATGTCTCCGATGGACTCACTTGGTTTCATCCAGAAAAGTTTGTAAGAATGCACAAGAATGTTGATTTTGGACTCTTTCACTTGGCTAGTGCCTTCATAAGTGACCTTAAGAGTTCTTCAAATATCAAAAACCGAATCACAAATCGAAATGCGATTAAATTCATTTTTTGTCAAGTGCACAAAACAAGGCATTCATAGCCTTTGCGTTTAAAGCAAAAACCTTCTTCTTCGATTCATCACATTCGCTCATCGGAAGAGAAGATTTTTGAAATCCATTTTCGATAATATTCCAAAGCTCAAAATCCATGGAAATAAGGAAGATCCTCATACGAGTCTTCCAATACGTGTAATCCAACCCATTAAATATAGACGGACGTGTAATAGAGTGACCCTCTTGCATGCTAGAGTAAGCTATCTCTCTTGGGTATTAAACCAAATATGATAGTGAGCCTTGCTCTGATACCAATTGTTAGGATCAGAGTAGCACTAAGAGGGGGGGGGGTGGGGTGAATTAGCGCAGTGAATTAAAACTCTTAAGTTTGAAATCGATTTTGTAAATGTATAGAGATTTCAATTCGACGAATGATGACTTAGCTAAAATAGCTCAAGTAAAGGTAGTCAAGAGTAGGGAAATGAAAACCGAATGATTTGCAGCTAAATAAAGAAATGGTTCAGAAAATTAAACACTCACACATTCAAGGAACACCACGATGTATAGTGGTTTGGTCAAATGACCTACATCCACTTTCGAAGCCTTCTTCGATGAGGCTCCCAACTTCCACTAGCAAATCACTTTGAAGGGGAAGGATCAAATACCCCTCTTACAACCTTCTTACAAGTGGTTCACACTCTTATAGATTTTTTTCAAAGAGAAAGAGGGAGGTGAATACTTAAGCTATTGAAAACAAGACTTTTCTAGAGCTTTTTCTCACTTTCTAACTTCTTAAAAAGGTGTACTCTCTGCTGAGAATTGAGGGGTATTTATAGGTCCCATGAGGATTCAAATTTGGGCTCCAAATTTGAATTACTTTTGGGTTTCCCTTGTGCTGGCGGTGCCACCGCCTGTCAGTGTCTGACACTGACAGTGTACTGGTGGTGCCACCGCCGAATCTCTCGGGTTCTGGGTGGTGCCATTGCCTGAACTATTCCAGCTCACTGGTTGGGCTCCAAACTTGGCTCAAACCAGTCCAAACTCGAGCCCAATTAGCCCATAACCGAGTTATAGGATTAACCTTTAATCCTAACCCAAATTATATGCAAACTATGAAATTAAGACATAGCCCTAAGCAAATTTTTAACCCGCAACGTCGAGTTTCCTTCCGGCGAGCTTTCCAGCGAACTTCCAATGGACTTCCGATGCACCCTCAGATTTCTTCTAGCGGACTCCCAGCAGGCTCTTGGTCTTATGGCGAGTTCAACGAGTCTTTGGCAAGTATCCGAACCTTCTTGGTGATCTTTGTGAACCTCTAACGATCTTTCCAATGGACTTCCGAAAACTTCGACAAGTCCCTGATTCTTTCTCGGTTGGTTCCGGCAGCACTTCCGACGATTCTTCGGACTTTCGACAGACTCTTGAACACCCATCGAACTTGACTCCGATAAACTTGCTTTATGTCTTCAAGCTATCATAGTTAATCCTACACACTTAACTCAATAATATGGATTAGATCAATTAACCCATCAATTGACTTCATCATCAAAATTCGAGATTTAACAAGAATCACCTCTAAACTAAAAATAGAGGAAGAGACTTAAACAATGCTCAAAAAGAGAGTTTCTAAAACTTTTGTGCTAAAAAATAGGTACTCCATCAAACAAGCATGAGTGGTGTATTTATAGACCCCAAAAGGCTTCAAGAATGGAGTTAAAAATTTAAATCCTCAAAACTTTGGGGTATTGATGGTACTACTATCAGTATCAAGTGGCACCACCACCATCATGGGGCTAAGAATCCAAGCTTTGGTGGTACCACTTTCGACCTATGCGGTACTACTGTCGAAACTATCGAAAAAGCATAAATAATGCTTTTCGACTAACTTAAGCGGTACTATCGATTGGGCATGGCTGTACCACTAGCTAGGCTTCCTTTAGGTCACAGATTTGGCCTTTTAATAGGCCCAATTCAGTCCTAATTTAAGCCCAATGGGTTTCTTAACAAGTTGGCATGGTTTTGGCCCAATACCAACTCAATTTGGCCCGAAAAGACCTCGATCAAGACTTTAACAATCCAACTATATATTCGGCATAATTATGAAGCTTTCAACACATTATCCAATATTTCAATTTGTCATATGATCATTTGGTACTTTGTCCAAACTTTCAGCACATCATCCTTTCCTTCAGCATATCGCCCGATCTATCAGTATGTTGACTTTACCATAACATCTGATCTTTTGGTGTAACACCCAATCCTTCCGACACAATGCCTAAACCCATAGTATGAAGTTCAATCTTCAACACGTTGACTAATCCTCCAACCCGATATCCAATTTCTGACATAATATTTTTCTAACCCAAAGTATGATTATCCTACTTTGACAATTTACCCTTTGATGGTTCAAGTCTGTGATCAAAGTATTTCCTACGTCACTTATCTTAAAAACATATTAGTCTATAAATTTATCAATTGATTTCATTATAAAAATTCAGGATTCAATAGATCATATCTTGCCACATTGGCTAGGTCATACATCGTCATATGGGCTAAGTTATGCCTAGTCACATAGGTTGAGTTGTACTTTACCACATGGATTGAGTTGACTCAGCTTGACAGATCAACCTTACTCACGTTAGATCACATTTAGACTCCTCTTAGCAAATTAGATTTTAATATTTTAAATTATCAAAAAGTAACTTAAATCCATGAATTAAAAATTTTAAATTCATGATCTTAAATTTAAAACTAATTAACTCATAAAAATTTAAACATAATTATTGAAACACAAGTACAACTTAAAATTCATTTAATCTTAAAAGATTATTATAATTTAAATAATCATTCTAATATCACAAATCAATTATTATCATAAAATTTTTAAATTAAAATATTATTATGCATAAAAAATTATAATAATCATAATATCAAGATTTCAAAGTATAAAACAAAACTAGTTAGAAAAGAATAAAAGATCATTTCTCCTAGATGAAATCATCTCTTCAATCCTCCCATTATGCTCGGTGAGAAATAAGGGAGTTGGAGCCCTCTTTATATATGAGAAGATGATATCTCTCTAAAAGTTAAGTAAATATTTAATTTTTATTTTTAATTTATTTTTATTTTACTTTCACACATAAAAATAAAAATAAAATATTTATTTTTATGATTTATACATGAAAATGGAATGTATACTATTTACTTCCTAAAAATTATATCACTATTAGCAAATAAAATAAGTAATAATTTAATTGATTAGTAAATTCTTAACTTATCCATATGATTAAGAAAATTAATTTTAATAATTTCTTTAATCATACTACATAAATATAAAAGTTAATAATAAAGTAATATATTATTTATAATAATTAATTTATGTTAAGGGAGAAATTATCGATGATTATACAAAGAGTTATCGGTTGGAATACTCATGTCAGGAATTGGACCTACTGAGTTAGGTTGTGGAAAGTTTTAGCTGTATGGTTATAGTTTGGACTAATAGAGCTATAGGTTGAGCGAGTGGTGAATTGGCAATCGTCTTAGTACAATCGACGGAGTAAAGGATTGGGTAGTTGGAAGGTTGGGGGAATAGGTTCAACCGAAGGTCTGGGTTAAAGTGGTCTTGGGAGAATTAAGATTGGTGGGTTTGGCAATGGGGCGTTCAACACAGTTTGGCCCAAATTATCTGTCTATTTGACTTGTTAGGCTCTTTAGGTTCAACATGGATGATCCCATGAAGTTTTCCTAAGACATTTTGGTAGTCTTCATTCTAGCACCAATCTACTAATATAGATTTTGGATGTCCAAGCTAGGATAATGATTATGATCTAACCGATATCCGTTCCAAGTTAGTTTCAATCCGAGTCATTATTCGCAAAATGTCAAACTTATAAAACTAGGTTTGGGGCATTCCAGATAAGTGTCCTTTTGATAGTCAAGTCAATTTTAGAGTTGTTAGCCAATACTAAGAATAAAGTTTTTTGTGTGAGTATATTTGGGGTCCCAGTGACTCCGGAGACGATTATGCATAGAATCATCGATGATATGAAGGAAATGTATAGTATCTTGGGGAAAAGCTTGAGGTGATGTTCGCTATACCAAAAGCCTACATTAGTTGAATACATCAATTAAAATGATTAGTATTTTGATCATAAATATTCACCATGATTGTGTTTCCCGATCTAACTATCATATAATGTAATGGTCGCGTGTGATCTATGTGACTCATGATGATTGATTGATCAATTGCTATCGATTAATCAATCATCCTATACTTATAACACTTTAAACGAAAAGGATGATTGAAAGTGTGTTTTTTACTGTTGCACGAAGCTAACAAAACCTCCAATACTCACAAAGATTATATCCAATCCTCACAAAGATTCTTTGGTCCTTCCAGGATTTGGAGCCATATCCTAGGATAAGAGTATAGCACGTCACTATCCATAACCAGTGCAGTAGTTAACCTCGGCCGAAAGCATCACAGTGGCCTTTATACGTGATAAATGTGTTATTGAGCTTCGTGTACCGACTTTATTCGTACTGCAGGTCCACATACGAGGATGGAGACGAGAACAAACGTCGAGGCTGACTAATGACACATATATTCCGACACATCATGATCCAATTAAGTGTTCACGTAGCTGATGGTAGCTAGTGAGATGACCCGTCCATCTATTTGTGCTGGCTTCATTCTCTTGAAGTATGCAGGCGTCTTTTTGCCGACAACCACTACACGCAGGCTGTCCCACAAGAACAGTTTGTCATCAACTACACAAAAATTGTTTCTTGATGTTCTTAAGAAAGTAGGCGAGGTGATTTATTTGATGCGAGTTCCTTGACTTTTGTACCTATTATCTATCCTTTGAAATCTCTATTATTTGATAAAGAAATGTTAGACTTACTACGTGAAAAGAATCCGACGTCGATTCATTGATCATGATGTTCTTCAGATTGATTATTCTCGTCATATTTTGCTTGTTTTTCAACATGTACATCGTAAATATTCGAGAGTTTTATATGAAATTTATCAAAAATTTCTCTTTTGTATCTAAATTCTCGAAGTTTTCTTTCATGGTAGTAGTTCATCAGTCGATGTTTTAATTAATAATTGTATGCTGTATTTTCCTCTATTTGGGTATTTTGCACTTAGTGGTATACTTTTTGAACTTTGTCAAGTTATTGTGCACTTAGATTTCGTTCATACATCTAACATTACCTGGCATCCTTTTGAACTTTGTCAACTTAGGTTTGGATAAACTTTTTTCTGTCCTGCATGCAGAAATAAATCTCTTGGGGTGAGAGCAAAACAGAAAAAATGCAGAACTCGATTGAGCCATGAAAGATCCATTTCTTCACGGTGGCTCTCAAAAATTGAGGTGAAATCCAATGATACCAACATGGCATGTCTGCATCATCGTTTATATTCTACAAATGTTGGCATCGAAACCAAGTTTTTATTTTTATGCTTCGCAACAAGTAATTATCTTTTTTGAATATTGGGATTGTCAACAAATATCCTAAAACAACGTCAGTATTACTACCCATCAACTCCAATAAAAAAAATACCATAGCTCTGATGATATCACTTGTTGAGAAATAGATCAAGAAACAAGAGAAGAAAGATACTCAAACATTGATAATCTAAATGTTATGGATAAAAGAAAAATGATTAAAGAACCATAAGAGCTACGTAACACATCTACTATTGTTTTCTCGATTTGATAAACCTATAAAGAGCATATTATACACTTTTGGGCTAAACCCGTGAAAACTCCTCAATAGTTTACAACTCATATTCTTTATCTAGTTTAAAGACAATCTCATAGTCTCCTAAATAGAACTCAACCTAATAATCTTTTAATTAATTTATGTCCCATGATACTATGGACTAACATTATCTCTAATGAAATATCATGTCTGTATATAGTCTTTGTTGTTGCGTTGGTAAATATTTTAGGATTTTTTTGGAGCTAGTGTACCATTAGAAGATGAGGAATCCTGGAAAAGACTTCTTGTAAATGAAAAAAAATTAAAAATAAAATTTAATTCTTTTATAAATATCTCATGTATATCAAAGTTTTGATTGAGAGGGAAGATGTGAGTAAATACTATCAAGTTTCTCTCTATGACGTCTATATAAGTTAAAAGAAAAGATATAAGAAATTTTTCGGGATTTATATGAAAAGATGTATTGATTTCACATAAAAATTTTAATTTTAATTTTTTATCTATAGGAAGTAGCAAATCATGTTAATCTTATATTGATATTTTGTTGTGTAATTTTTTTGTTTGAGAGATACTGTCTCCCCCAACATTTGTTTTCTTCCAAACAGAAGATGATCACAATTTCCTCCATGACTGCAGTCATGTAAGAAATACGCTGACCTGGCCATATGATGCATCATACTATGACATGCATGAAATGGGTGTCATCACATTCGCATGCATGAACGGGGAGCACAGCTATTCTGACATTCCTATGGTGTGTCCCTTGGAGTTGGTCTCCAGTGTCTACAAGGAGTCGGATGACAACAATGTGAGCTTTTCATGTTGTGTATGAACGTTCCCGTGTCCACGTTCATGCCCGACACAGAGTTTAGACTAATTATTTGCATGTCCGTTACTTCAATGCCATCCCACGCCAAATGCTGAGAAGCTCAGATACGGATTGGCCCATGGGACAAAAAGTTGGAGTTGAGTGTAGCAAGAGATTTGGGCCTTGTAACGCAAATTAGCATTTATTAGGATGCAATTTCTATTAATGCATTAAGACTTGATGGCATCTTATCAGCAACTGATGTAAGTAATAACACATCACTGTTCATACTCCGTGGGTAGGTCGTAGTAATCAATGGTGAACGAAGGCATCATCGTGCTGCACTGTCAAGTGCACCTAAAACATTAAGATCTTAAAGAGGAAACTTGTTTATTTCTTAGCTGATTCTGGGTGGCACAAAGATTATCCAGAAAGAATAAAGAGAGCAGCTCTTCTTTTTCATATCTATATTATCTTGCAATGGAAAATTTCTGCATCAATATGAGATCACATTTAACGACGCTTACAAGAGCAGTTCAGTTCTACTTGTTGAAAAAAATAAATGATAAAAAAATTATTAAAAAAATTAAAAAAACTTTATTGAAAAAACTTGAATGCATTAACATATCCCCCTCTATTTATATATATTAAGAGGAAGAATTTCCCTCAACAGAATATAAAGATTTCCTCGTATAATTGAAAAAATCTTATCTATATGTCAAATTCCTTCAAGGAAACAACTAAAAGAAAAGATTACTGAAATATTTTTGAAATCAAATTATATTCTATTATATGATTATTTTCTTGTTAAAATACTGGTTAATTGAGCAACCACATGATGAGTGGGGAAAACTTCTCTCCTATCAAATATGCTTCCAATCATATTTGATTCGAATGATATATTTCATTTGAATTTGATATTGACATGACAAACATCCACAAATTTTAATTATTAAGATACAAGAATCATGTTTCTGGGTAACACGAGTGTTTTAGTTCCCCAGGTTACATTGTTCCCTTTTTTTTTCTTTTTATCCACCAGGTTATTTTGTTCTCTTCTGTTACTTTGCTTCACCAACCCATTCAGAACCACATAAGTGGGGCAATGTTAAGGTGAAGTCATGATGAGACACCAAAGGCCACCATTAACTGTATCCTTGTTGGAAAGGATCACCGGTTTGATCATAAAATATAACCCTGAGGTCACTGTTCACCGCACCATCACCCAAATGCAAAATCCAAGTGCAACTGTGTCTCCAATAAACGAAGAGAGGAGGAAGACGATCAGAGAACAAAATGGAAGGACTGAAGACACATAGCATGCCACGTTTTAACACTTGGAAGCAACTGTCTTCTGCCATCACTCCATTCCTCAGCCGACAAGGGCGTGTCGCACACCACGTTGCCTTGCCGCAACCAGATTCCTCGGTCCATCAAAAAATTGTAATAAGATCAACACCATGTTACACACACATGAAACAATAACATCTGGCCATTAAAAACCACAACGAGCCTCACACACGTTCTCACCTTCATTTACAAACATTTTCGATATATTTGCCAGAATGACAGTCCTACACATACACATGGATGGTTTGGTCACGATCTCCATGGTAGCACTTGGAAAGCAAACCCACACCACCATATCACATGCCCACATGCTTCTCCACTCTGCAACCATCCTACAATCATCTTTTCTGGCTGCTTTTGCATAAACGCTACGTCTCTACGCGCCACAACAAGCCATTTCCCTCCCCGCCTCCCCAATTCTTATATTGCATTTGCTCTTCTTTCTGCTCCAAAACACACCCAAAAAGAGACGTAAAAGGATCTTTCTCTCTTCGTCGCTTTTGGAAATGTACACTCACTCACAGCCACATATTTACATTGGGTCCATCGCAGGCCTTGGAATCCCGCCACGTGTCCGTTAATAGTGTGACACGTCGGCCGTCCTCGGTTGCCGCAGTAGCTCAATCAACGCCTCCGCCTGTTTTGCTTTCGAGTTCAATTATTTATATTAAAAAATGTATAAACATAAGTAAAGTTGGTGCTGACGTGGGAGACAGAGGTGGGATCACCATAGACGGTAAGATTACCTTCTCCTTGGCTTTCTTGGTGCCGGACTGGGAGAGGGCGACGAGAGGAGGGATGGCGCCCTCGTGGGCGACCATCTTGCGGTAGATGGCGCTCTCCCGGCAGATCTCGAAGAGGGAGCGGACGGCGATCTCCTTCTGCCGTGGCGTGCCCGTCTCTACCATCTCCACCAGCACGGGAACACCGTACTCCTCCACCGCCGCCGCTCGGCCCTCCGCCACCTCCACCACCGCGTGCAGCACGTACGCCGCTTTATCGACCATCCCGGATTCCGGGTCGGCCATCAGGTCCAGCAGCGGCCGGACAATCCCAGCCTCGACGGCCCGGATTTTGTTCTCGCGGGAAGCAAGCAGTGTGAAGAGGGCGGTGGCGGCGTCCTTCTTCCCGCGGGGAGTGCTGGACTCGAGGAGGGCCACGAGGGGCGGGATAGCACCGTAGCGGCCGATGGCGGCGCGGAGGTCGTCGAGCTGGGCGAGGCGGACGAGGGCGCAGGCGGCGTTCTCGCGGGCGGCGGGGGTGCCGGTGCGGAGTGCGCGAACGAGGGGTCGGATGGCGCCGGCGGCGGCGATCAGGGTCTTGTTCTCCTCGCAAAGGGAGAGGTTCAGAATGGCGGTTACGCCGTGCTCCTGCAGCAGGGGGTCAGGGTGGGAGAGCAGCGCGACAAGGGGGCCGACCGCGCCGGCGGCGACGATGCGCAGCCGGTTCTCGGGGTTGTGCTTCGCGAGGAGGCGGAGCTCCATGGCGGCGCGTCGCTGGGACTCGACGGTGGCGGCCGGGGACTCAAGGTCGGAGATGAGCCCGCGCACCACCTCGTCCGAGTAATCAGCGGCGCAGGCAACAAGGAGCCGCTGCAGGCCGCCTCCGCCAGAGGAGGACGAGGAGGAAGATGTGGGAGATCCGTAGGAGGGGAACTCGCCGGAACGATCGCTGTTGCAGTCGCTGAAAGCGCCGGAGGAGTCGCCGCCGTCGCTGTAGCTCCGCCCCATGTACCGGTAGTTCGAGGGGATGCCCATCTCCATCTCAATCCGATTCGATTCGGCCCACTCTCGTTCCAATTCAATCAAATAACCGCAGAAGAAAACCCGAAAGTTTCTGTTGGGAGGGCCAGCGATGGGAGCCGTCGCTTTGCGTCCGAGAGGAGCAAAACTTCAAGGGGGAAGGAGGCAAATAAAAGGGGACCGCACGTGGGAAGCACGTGAAAGCAGTTCAGGCTGAGCGGCGTGCGCACGTGGACTGGCCCGACGCGTGTGGCGTCGGTTTCCGGTCATCGATGGAGTGAGAAGACAGCGACCGCACGACCACCTTCCTATCTCTCCGTCTGTCTCACAGGTGCGAAAAGTTATCCACCCACTCTGGTACTTACCGCTCCACGCTTGCCATTGCTTCTGATTTCGATTCATGTTACTTCATCTTTGCTAGCGTTGATCACCAAATGGTCCCCAAAACACAAAGATTTAGTAGGTAAGGAGTATAGCTCACGATTTAATGCACGTAAGTTGGTGTGTCTTTGTGCCTATCACTCTCTCAGTGGGTGCCTTGGTCAAAAGCATAGCACAAAAGCAACTCCATCCGAGTTCACTTAAATAATACTCTTTAAAATCATCAAAATATTTGGTTATATATTGACGATCATAAAGCTCTTGCGAAGGTGGATATAGTTCCTTGAATCTCAAATAGGCCACTTCACCAAAAGAATCTTACTAATAGAGTAATATGTTCTCTTCATATAGCAATAAAGGAGATGGTTCTACCATTTAATAACTCATATCAACATCGATGCAGCCTTTTTTCCACTTATATTTGTCCCCTGTACTTGTACTTCCAGTAACATGGAAACACACGGACAGTTTTATACGTTTCTTGAAGTACAATTTTCCCTTGTCATCTGTTGACAATACAAGAATTAACACGCTGTCTGTGCCAAAGTTAACAGCGCAACAACATATGAGTTGCACATGGCACATCCAGTAAATTAACTCTTCGGTGAACTTGTGAGACATTTCCAGTTCTCTGTTTTCACTCTGTGGGAGGTGCCACATTGTTTTTCTAATTCCACAAGAGATCTGCATTGGTTTAGAGAGAATTGCCAATCACATTTTGTAACTAGTGCCCGGGAATATTGCTCTTCCGGCATTTTTGTTGTCAAGGAGTTGCACCACCTTTGCGTTCAGGCTTCAAAGGTGGGTTTTGTCAGCTTCCTCACTGTGGTGTTCATGTTCTGTGGTAGACACTACAGGAGCGATATTGCTCAAAGCCATGGTCCTCGTACGCATGTTCAGAAGAGAAGCAAAAGCAGAGGGACAGAACGTGACACAGAGCAAATGGTTCACAGACAAACGCCTGGATGCGCGCTTCAAATGACATTTTTATGCAGAGTGTCTGCATGAAAAGTGTTTCTTATATTTGATTGCTTCTTCACAGAATGCATTAAGTGAAGCTTATGTTATGAGCGATGAGTTTAGAAGGAGACTTGACCTCAGCTCTGGAGCTGAAAGCTAAACAATTCGTCCTTTCCATCTCTGATCACAAAAGATATGCATCAATTCTGATCCATGCAGGTGACTGTAAGTTCTGATGCAAGGATTAAGCTTCCATTTCTTTTTGGTTCTGTTGGGGACCATTTGTCTTTAATATGAATCTTTGCAGGTCAACGAATAATTTAACTGGATTCCGTTCAATTTAACGGGGCAGTACATGTGCTTGCACCGCAGGTATCCCAAGCATTAGCAGTTCCAACTAAACTAGTTAAAAGGTTTGGTGATGTTGCTAAACATGTATGATTAGTTGTCTCCTATCTTAATCAAAGTGAGACCTAATTAATACCGGAAAAGGTACTGAGTTAGGCAACTTATGGTCTCAATCTAATCTCTTGAGCTTATTGAGAGTGCTTTCCTGTTAATAGATTGATTGACAATGGATTGTTCCCCGGAAAAAGAATCTCAAAACTTCCAATCTTGTGGCTGTGGTGATTATTTGACTTGAATCTCTATAAAAAAAAATATTTATTCTTTTCTCGAAGAAAGTTACTAGAAGCACAAATGATTATTCTTTTTTTCTTACATACTTTCTTGACAAGGAATTGGCACATTGATTTGGATAACCACAAAACTTTTTTGCTTATTGGTGCAGGCTCTGGAAGAGTCCCCACAAAAAGTTGATGGCTTGAGCATTGTTCAATCGAGAGATTTCTTTCGGTGTCAGTGTCATGGGCCTGCGGTCCCAACTCTGACTTTAATGTGGTAAAAGGCCAGAATCAAAAAGATGGTAAAGCTCAGTCACAACTCTTCTTTAATCTACTTCCCAACCTCCTTTTCTACTTTGTACTTGACAGGGTGCTCATTGGTCGCTACTTGTGCTAACCCGGAAATGCTATTTCATTTCAACGCTACAATCTAACTACAGACATGTATGAAGAGCTGCTCATCTATCATGCACTTACAAAGGCTTGCTCCTCTCATCAGATTCTTAGCATTACAGGTATGTTTTAATGACTATTTACCTGTTATATGATCTATCTTGAGGTTTATGTCATGAATTTAATCCATCATGTGGTACACAACCAAGTTTTGATGATGGTTTTTGCATGGTCTTATGTTGCATAAAGATATGAATGTAGGCATGGGTTTAAGGTTAATTCTAATACTTACTATTAAATGTATTACATTGAAGGACAGATTAAAGGCAAAATTGTGTTTGTCCTTTTCCTTTTTATATGATTGTGTGACATGTTTACAGTAAGGTGTGTGGCCCACAATGACTATCTTTAGACTTGTTGTTAAGTTGCCCTCCGACAAATCCAAATGACCAAGCTTTCAAGGTCAAACTCATGGAGTTTGCTTTACCCAGTGGTACCAAGGACACTCTCTTTCCTCACTTTAGGAACAAGGCAAAACTATGAAATGAAGGAGGGAATGAACCAAAGGAGTCCTTTTAATCTGCTATACCCACAAAAAAGCTCTCACTTTCTACATCCCTCTCCTGTCCTTAACCCCACGCCCAACCTGAACCATAATTATCCTCACTTCCCTTCATATATGGAAGTCGGTCCTCAGGTGAAGCTGAGTGAGTAACCATTGTGGACATGGCCAAAGAGTTACTGTTTGCAGAAGACACTTGACATGTTCATTGGACAAATCCACCAAGTTGATGAGGTACCCCAAACATGTGTTCACTTTCTAAGATATCAAAGAAAAGATTGTTAACTAGTCATGGACCATCAATGCATTCTATTACTCTCATACTCTTTTTCTTTTTTTCCCCTCTTCGGTGTCATATACTGCGAGTTATTTCCCGTTTGGGCTGGGTTACATGCAACTCCTGTCACATCGGCTGAGACTTACTATTATATAAAAATTGAAACCCAATTTCTAAAAGCTTAAGTTATTTATGTTACGAGTCAACTCCTATACACGAGACTGCCCTTTATATATCCCCTCTCTAGCATCTCTGGTGATTTTCTTTTTCCCCAACAATCTTAAATATCATTAAGTGATGATGCTGAGATTTCAGTTTGCTGACTTGCTTATTGATGAGGGCAATAATGGCGACAGGATGTGAGTGACGCCAGCCACCCTGAACCAACGCCTCACGCCCCGGTCAACGAAACCCCGGGACGCCGACCCAGGCGCATTAACGCCTCGACTGGACCCCGTCCGTCACAACAACGCCACCACCCCTCAGCCGACGAGCCTGGCTCTTCGCCCTCTGGGCTCGGCCAAGGCTAGGGAACACGTCGACCGAGATGCGCCATACCCTGCAGCAGCTCGGCCTCCCACGCAGCCCCAATGGCCGTGTCAGACGCCACGTGAAGTATTCACCTGCCCCTACAAACAGTGACGTCAGGTAACACCCAGGCCCCCCTATAAATACACCCGAGTTCCAAACAAACAGGAGGGAGGACAAAAAAGACTAGAGAACACTACTGCCTCTCTTCTTCCAAAATCCTCTCCACATCGTTACTAACTTGATCGTCGGAGAGGTCGGGCCGAATTACCGACCCGACCTTCGTGCAGGTACCAAGACGACGCTCCCGCCAGCCGACGTCGCCTTCCCCGAGGGCTCCCGATCGCGGCAGGACACACCACCGAGAGATCCCCCGACCACGTGATTCAGACCAAGCCGTGTCGGCCCCGAGGCCACGGTTCAAAGGTGTTTGCACTAACATTTTGGCGCTAGAAGGAGGGCCCCCAACATGTCGAGGGATCATCGGGACGGTCGTGTCGGACTCACGATTGGAGGGCCATACGCGACCGAGGGAACGAGGGAACTCCCCCCGCTTCAAGAACCTCGGGATGAACGTCCCGCTACGGCTTCGGAGCGCTACTGGCGGATCTTCAACGACCCGGGCCTGTTGCCCCCCGAAGGGGGCCCCGGCAACCCGTCGCCCGTTTCGTCCGAAGCCTTCTACGACCTCACTCACCAGGTCCAGCTACTCACCGACATGGTGCAAACCATTGTCCCCCTTGTTTCTCGCCAATCGCGGCCCCCGGTTCCCCAACCGTCGTATCAACAAGGGGCACCCAGCCGAGCTCCCACCCCGCCCCGAGAGCCCCCCACGTCACCTCGGATGCCCCTATCTCAGCCCGGGGAACAGGCGATGCTCTTCCCAGGTCGTACAGAGCTGGAGGCGCTATCCTCAAGCTCCGCGGATTCCCTACGCGCTCAGTTGCGCCTCGTCAACCAACGGCTTGACGATGTGCAAAAGGAGATCCGTGCCGGGTCGCCAGGGGGGCCCGCGGAAGCCAAGCATCAGGGATCGCCGTTTGTTCCAAAGATACTAGAGCACGCCATTCCCCCAAGCTTCCGACTTCCCCCCCTAGATACTTATGACGGCTCCGCCGACCCGTCCGACCACACGGCGGCCTTCCGGGCCCAGATGGCATTATTCGGAACTTCAGACGCCCTAATGAGCAGGGCATTCCCCACCACGTTGAGAGGACCGGCCCTCACATGGTACGGAGGTTTGAAGACTGCGACGATCGCCTCATTTGACCAGCTCACCAAGGACTTCGAGCTCCACTTCATAGCTTGCGCACGCCCGAAGCCTTCCATGGCGTTCCTCCTCGGACTCAGCCAGAAAGAGGATGAGCCCCTCTCCCTTTACGTAAATCGCTTCGCGGCAAGGGTCCGGGAACTCCCGGATGCTCACCCTTCGCTGTCAATGCAGGCGTTCGTGACAGGCTTGCGTCCCTCCCGACTCTTCTGGTCTCTCGTCGAGCGACCCCCTACCTCGGTCCCCGAGATGCTCCAGCGCGCGAACCAGTTCGTTGAAGTCGAAGCCTGGACGGGGGGAAAGCGACAGGAATTCAAGAGGGAAAGACCAAAGCCGGCTGAGGGACAGCTCCCTCCCAGACGCAAGCTCCACCAGCCTGATCCTCCCCCGCTACGACCCCGCCCGCTCCCGACGGGCGCATCGCGAACAGAGATCTTTCTCCAGATCAGGGAAAGGGGACTGCTCAAAACCCCCTACCCGATGAACAATCCGCGAGAGCTGGCCGACCGGTCAAAATACTGCCGCTTCCACCGCCAAAACGGACATGACACTGAGGAATGCCGCGAGGTTTTGCGGCAAATCTATGAGCTCCGCCGCGAGGGGCGTCTCGACCCGCGCGTACAGACAGGCAGGGACCCCCCGCCCTGCCCGGCCGACCCCCCCGAGCGCCTGATCAGCGTCATCACAGGGGGCCCAGCATCCGGGGGGGACAGCATGTCCGGAAGGAAAGCCTACGCCCGCGGGGCCAGGAACGAGGGCCCCCGTGGAACCCCCGACCCCCGGGTCGCATTTCCCCCGGAAGGCGCCGAGCGACAAGAGCACGATGACGCACTCGTGATAACAGCCAGAATCGCCAATGCCCAGGTGAGAAGGATCATGATTGACACTGGAAGCTCGGCGGATATATTGTTCCTCGACGCCTTCCAGAAGCTGGGGCTTACGGAAGAAGCTTTGGAACCTGTTCGCTCGGACCTCACGGGGTTCACTGGCAACTCGGTCACACCATTGGGATCGGTCACACTACCTCTGACTCTGGGAACCCCGCCCAAGGCCAAAACAGTGATGTCCACCTTCATGATAGTGGACCTGCCCACAGCGTACAACGCCATCCTCGGCCGCCCCTCCCTCAACAAAAGCAGAGCCCTGGTCTCCACCTACCATCAGACTGTGAAATTCCCGACCCACGTAGGAACGGGAGAAGTTTGGGGAAGTCCCCGGGAATCCAAGCAATGCTACCTAACGGCGGTTTCTCTACACAAGAGGGCGAAGGCCGAAGCACCTCTGGACGATCCCAGAGAAATGAAGTGGCCAAGTCTGCACCCCGAGCCGTCAGCCCCAACCTACGACGTACCATTGAGAAAGGACCGCCCGGACCAAACCATCAAGGTCGGTTCGGATCTGCCCCAGGGCGAGCGGGAGCAACTAGTCGGACTCTTACAGGAGAATGCCGATATTTTCGCCTGGTCGCCATCCGACGCAGCCGGCGTGGACCCCAAGGCAGCCCAACATCGCCTCAACATATCGCCGGAAGCCCACCCGGTGAAACAAAAGTCGCGACCCCAGGCCCCGGAAAGGCAGCGAGCCATCCGCGAAGAGGTGGAACGGCTCCTCGCCGCTGGCTTTATAGAGGAGGTCAAGTACCCGCAATGGCTGTCCAATGTAGTCCTGGTAAAAAAGCATAATGGGAGCTGGCGAATGTGTGTTGACTACACCAGCCTCAATCGGGCGTGCCCTAAAGATTGCTACCCCCTCCCGAGAATCGATCAGCTCGTGAACGCAACCGCGGGGCACGCCCGCCTCTCATTCTTGGACGCCTTCTCCGGATATAATCAGATCCGAATGGCACCCGAGGACCAGAAACACACGGCCTTCATCACCAGCCTAGGAGCATACTTTTACAAAGTAATGCCGTTCGAGCTGAAGAACGCAGGCGCAACTTACCAGAGGACCATCAACAAGATATTCGCCCAACAGATAGGGCGAAACATAGAGGTATACGTGGACGACATGATTGTGAAAAGCCGCGTCTCAGGAGATCACTTAACAGACTTGGCAGAAACATTCACCACCCTCCGAAACTATAGTCTACGACTCAACCCCGCAAAGTGCGCCTTCGGCGTCAGGTCAGGAAAGTTCCTTGGATTCATCATACACGAAAGAGGAATCGACGTCAACCCAGAAAAGGTCCAGGCAATCCTCGACATGCAAGCTCCCCGAACGCTTAAAGACCTACAGCGACTGAATGGACGGCTAGCAGCCCTATCCCGATTCCTGTCCCGGTCGGGCGATCGCTGCCTTGCCTTCTTTCGTGCAGTAAGAAGCCCAAAGAATTTCCAATGGATGCCCCAGTGTGAGGAAGCCTTCCAACAAGTCCAGCTACACCTAGCCAACCTTCCCCACCTCGCGACAGTCACCGTCGGGGAGGAACTCGGCATCTACTTGGCAGCCTCACAACATGCGGTTAGCTCCGTCCTTATCAGGGAAGCTGGCGAACAGCTCCCCGTCTACTACACCAGCCATGTCCTGAACGGGCCCGAGGAGCGATACCCCCCAATCGAGAAGCTCGCCCTCGCGCTCGTGTTGGCGGCCAGAAAGTTACGCCCCTACTTCCAAGCTCATCCGATCAAGGTAATCACCGACCAACCCCTCAGTCAAGTATTGTCAAAATTCGATATAGCAGGTCGACTCCTTAAGTGGTCGGTCGAGCTCGGGGAGTTCGACATCCGCTACGCACCCAGGACCGCCATTAAAGCGCAGGTGCTAGCCGACTTCATCGCTGAGCTCGTCCACGCTGAAGGGCATCCTCCCAATGAACTAGGCGGAACATGGGTCCTACAGGTAGACGGCTCGTCCAGATCAACGGGGGCCGGCGTAGGACTCGGGCTATCCGCCCCCGATGGGCTGACGTTCGAGCGTTCCCTCCGCTTCGGGTTCCATGCTACCAACAACGAAGCAGAGTACGAAGCACTCCTGGCGGGGCTCAGACTATCCCGCGAGATGCAGGTCAACGCCATCGAAGTCCTTACCGATTCGCAGCTGGTGACCGAGCAACTTAACGGCGGATACGAGGCCAGAGAACCCACCATGGCAAAATACGTAGCGGAGGTAAAAAACCTAGCCTCCTATTTCGCACACTTCGCGGTATCCAGGGTGCCAAGACATCAGAACGACCGAGCCGACGAGCTGGCCAAGCTAGCCTCGAAGCGACCCCCGGGCACCGCCCTCGGAATCGAGGAGCTCCCCTCCCGCTCTATCCCGGTCTCGTGTGTGTCTGTGGCCGACACCCGAGCCACCTGGGTTGGGGACATGCTGCGCTACAAACGCGACGGGACCCTCCCCACCGACAAAGCTGCGGCTCGACGTATCCGCCGAAACCAGGCATGGTACTCCGAAATGAACGGACGGCTGTACAAGCGGTCTTTCTCCCACCCTCTTCTGCGGTGCCTCGAACCAGAAGAGGCAGCAACAGTCTTGGCCGAGGTCCACGAAGGGATTTGCGGGGAGCACATCGTCGGCCGAACCTTGGCCTGCAAAATTCTCTGCCAAGGCTATTACTAGCCCACCATGGTCCAGGATGCGAAAGCCTACGTACAGAAGTGCGATCCATGCCAAAGGCACGCCCGGACCCCCCAACTGCCGGCGGTGCTGCTCTCCCTCATCAGTTGCGCGTGGCCGTTCGCGCAATGGGGGCTGGATCTCCTCGGCCCCTTCCCCCCAGCCTCGGGGCAGAGAAGATATATTGTGGTCGCGATAGACTACTTCACTAGATGGCCGGAAGCTGAACCGCTGGCGACGATCACCGAGCAACAGATCAAGAAGTTCATATGGAGAAACATCGTGACCCGGTTCGGCCTACCCAGGACCATCGTCACGGACAACGGGACCCAATTCGCCGGTAAAAAGATTCAAGAATTCTGCGCTAACTATGGAATCCGGTTAAAACACAGCTCGGTAGCCTACCCCCAGACGAATGGACTGACCGAGGTAACAAACCGATCTATCTTGGACGGGCTCAAAAAAAGGGTATCAGCTTCCCGAACGGCCTGGGTCGAGGAGTTACCCAGCATCTTGTGGTCCTTACGAACCACCCCCAAAACAGCCACCGGGGAATCACCCTACAGTCTCTCGTACGGGACCGAGGCCGTCCTACCCCCCGAGGTGGTATTTCCTACTCCTCGAGTAGAAGTGTACCACGAGACCACGTCGGTCCAGGGACTACGCGCCGGCTTGGACCTGATCGAAGAGCGACGCTCCGACGCACACCTGAGGGATCTTTCTTACAAGAGAGCCGTTGCCCGGGTGTACAACCGCAGGGTACGACCCCGGCCTATTAAAATGAACGACTTAGTTCTACGAAGGGCCGAAGTCAGCGACCCGACCAAGGCTAGGGGGAAGCTGGCCCCCAACTGGGAAGGACCTTATCGGGTCACCGAGGTGGTCCGACCAGGCACATACAGGCTCACGACAATGGACGGGTCCCCCTTGCCGAGAACTTGGAACGTCCGGAACCTTAGGAAATTTTTTGTTTAGAACAAGGGAAGTTCGCTCCACCAAACAAAAAGCCTCGTTGGCCGGACAGTACAAGAATGGTAAAAAGCTTCCTTTATTTCAAAAAAAGGAGCCGAGATACAAGACTCGGCACCTAGAGGAAATACAAAAACTTAGCGCGCAGGAAGCCGCAGGCGACAAATACAAGAAACCCGTCCTTACTGGCGGGGGACCTCCAGGCGGTCGTCGAAGGGAACCTCCTCGGGCATATCCACACCTCGGTCCGCGGAGTGAGGGGTGAAGGGGTCCTCGTCTACCTCGAGACCAGGATGCCGAGCACGGAAGCGCGACGTTGCGACTCGATACCCGTATTCGAAGGATACCCGCCCCGTCCGCGTCAGCCTGAGCTCGAACCCTTCCGACCTCTTGTACGCCTCGATGAGCGCCTTGTCCTTCAGGGGTCGAAGCAAGGTCTCCTCCGCCAACGCGTCCGAGGCCCTTTTTACCTCGGCGTTCGCGCCCTCCAGCTTCTTGCTAAGGGCACTCGCCTCTGCCTTCACCAGACGGAGCTCGGTTCGTTCTATCCGCATCACTTTTTGGAGCTCCTCGTTAGCTTCCTTCAAGGCATCGTTGGCCTCTTTGGAGACCTCAAGCTCCGACTGGAGATGGACCACTTCCGCCTCGAAACCCGAGGCACGCTCCTCAGCAGCCGCCACGGCCTCCGGACCGTTTTTGGCCCGAATCTCCGCCATCTTGTAATGGACAAACTTCTAAACAAGATGTTGGATGCAATGCTTATGTTTGTCCGTTGTCTTTTGGCATGTTCATGCCTTGTACAGCAGGTAGAGGGGCGGCCAAAGGCTAAATAGTCCCATGTTAGTTGGGTTGGTGGCCTCTTTAGGCTTGTAAATAAAGGTTGTGTCATGTGGACACGTGCGAGAGCTTTTCGGTCTGTAATGGACCATTTTACCCTTTGTTGTGCAACTATTCAGAGCTTGTAAAGTCTGTTTGTAATTTGCATTGTCTATGAAGTGTTTTTCGGACATGTTTGCTTGTGGATCCTGATTGAGGCGTTCTCTTTAACCTGTTCTCTCTTTTGTTGGTCCTAAGGGACAATGGGAGGCTTCGGGGAGGCTGACCTTTGCGGACGGACACGCGAGGGTGCCGCACGCCTTAGGCAAAACCAGCTAAGGTCGTGACAATCTGGTGGCAGAGCTCGGTGTTACGACTGACGAGGCCCCCAACAGTACGGCCGGCATCTCGCACCCTGTCCATCAGGGCCGTCGCATAATGGAGACCCTGCAAGAAGAGAAAGGGTCAAGGAAATCGGTACCAAGCAGCCGAACCCTAAGAGAAAGGTATACTTACCCAGACCAGCGACTGAGCAGACTTGCTGAGGAGCGTCTCCGAGGACAGGGTGTACAAATCCCGAGCCAGGTCGGGATGGAGCGCCCCTCGCAGGAACGCCGCAGAGGGATCCCCTCCGGCCCACACCCTATCCCCCCGGCAAAGACCTTCCCAACGGGCGACCAGGGGCTCGCGGGGCTCACCACGTGGGATCTCGCTGACCAGCCGCGTCAGAAACGGCTCCCCATCCCCGACCGGGAGTCGGCACAAGTCACGCACGGAAACGGGCTGGGGCCCCTTCCCCACCGCACGCCGACCAGGCCCGACCCTGCCCTGGTGAGAGCTCGCTCCCGGCCCCCTCGACGCGCATGTCTTCGCCTTCTTTAAAGGACGCCCATCCCCGACCTCCAAAGGGGCACCCTCCGTGCCCGGCCGAGGTTCGGTAACCGGCGCCGGGGGAGGGGGTGTCGATTCGGCTGCTGAAGCCGGCTGTGGAAGTTGTGATTCGGTCTCCGGAGCTGGGGGAGGAGGCTGCGAGGCGGTCTCCGGAGTCGGGGAAGGAGGCTGCGACGCCGGATCCCCCAGGAGCGACCAGAGGTTCACCATCTCTACAGGAAATGGAAAATGTTAGCATCCAAAATCAGCCGCACGAACGCCCGACACAAATGTCACTGACATACCCTGAGGCACCGGGCTAAGGCTCGCCGCGACCAACCACTGCTCGGACATGGTCTGGATGGCCTGCGACTTAGGGAGAATCTCTCTGAGCCTCTCCCGAGCTTGGCGATCCACCTCGCCCAAACAAGGGGGGGTATTGTCAATCACCCTCGCAGACCACTGAACGCCGAAGCCCCAATCCTGTGCACGGTTGACATAAAAAAATCTCCCCTTCCATCCCTTGTTATTAGAAGGGGCACCCCCAACGCGAAATCCAGTTCGAGCCGTTAAGAAGTAACCCCCCGAGCCCTTGCAAAAGCGGTAACAGGAAAGAAAGAGGCTGAGAGTGGGGGTGATATGAGCATAATGGCACTCCCCTAGGAATACCACTAGGTAACGCCAGGAGTTCGGCGTCACTTGAGACGGAGAAACCCGCCAGAAAGACAAACAAGACACGATGAAGGGATGAAGGGGGAAACGCAAACCCGCCTCCAGAGCATCAAGGGACAGAGCGAAACCCTTCGGGAACGGGTCATACGCCCGCTGCCCTGGCTCAGGTGCACTGAGGGCATGATCGCCCGGGACGCAATAACGTTCGCGGAGTCCCTCCAGCGAAGATTCACTCACGGTCGAGTCGATGTCATGCGGCCACATCAAAGCCTCAAGCGACCACGTCGTCTCCTCGTCAAAGGACTCGGCCAAGGTCGAAGGGGGACCGCCCCCTCCAGCCCTAAGCACGGGAGAGGAAGAGGGAGAGGAAGACGGGGAGGAAAGTGAAGAAGGAGAGGATGACATCTCGACTGACCTCGAGAAGAAGACACAAACTGCGCGGAAGGCCGGGAAGAAGCTTGGGGACACAATGGCGGGGCTCAAAGGTGGAAGCGCAGCAGCAAGGCTTGGAGGAGAGGACAGGCGCCTAAACGTTTAAAGGAGATATCCCGCCAGGGTCAACGCCTCATCGCTTCCCGAGAATGGGCGGCAACACACTCGCGCAAGGGCGCGCCCATTACGTCGCATCGAAGAATGCCCAAAGGTGCCCCGAATTAAAGGAAAGGCCTGACGTGGCGAACCCGGAGGACGCGGTGCCGCCCAAGGACCCCCTCGACCTCAACGCCTGGAAACGTGCAGTAAAAGTAAACCCCATCCATGAGGCAGCAATTAACACGGCAGCTTTTAAGAGCCCCGATGCACGTGCTCGGCCGCTCCTCGGCCCTTCGGCTTTACGCCACCCAAGACATGCTCGGCCGCTCCTCGGCCCTTCGGCTTTACGCCACCCAAGACGTGCTTGGCCGCTCCTCGGCCCTTCGGCTTTACGCCACCCAAGACGTGCTCGGCCGCTCCTCGGCCCTCCGGCTTTACGCCGCCCAAGACATGCTCGGCCGCTCCTCGGCCCTTCGGCTTTACGCCACCCAAGACATGCTCGGCCGCTCCTCGGCCCTTCGGCTTTACGCCACCCAAGACATGCTCGGTCGCTCCTCGGCCCTTCGGCTTTACGCCACCCAAGACATGCTCGGCCGCTCCTCGGCCCTTCGGCTTTACGCCACCCAAGACATGCTCGGTCGCTCCTCGGCCCTCCGGCTTTACGCCACCCAAGACATGCTCGGCCGCTCCTCGGCCCTTCGGCTTTACGCCGCCTAAGGCATGCCCGGTCGCTCCTCGGCCTTTCGACTTCTTGCCCCCCTGAGCCACACTTGACCCCTTCTCGGTTCCTTAGCTTTGCGCCACTCGGGACGACACCCCCTTCCGCACCCCCAGGGTCTGTGTCTCCGCAACCGACCAACTCTAAAACACAAGCCATGCCTCGGACTCTCGCTACGACTGCCGACGCATAGCTTCTTTCCGGGGGGGAATATGATGAGGGCAATAATGGCGACAGGATGTGAGTGACGCCAGCCACCCTGAACCAACGCCTCACGCCCCGGTCAACGAAACCCCGGGACGCCGACCCAGGCGCATTAACGCCTCGACTGGACCCCGTCCGTCACAACAATGCCACCACCCCTCAGCCGACGAGCCCGACTCTTCGCCCTCTGGGCTCGGCCAAGGCTAGGGAACACGTCGACCGAGACACGCCATACCCTGCAGCAGCTCGGCCTCCCACGCAGCCCCAATGGCCGTGTCAGACGCCACGTGAAGTATTCACCTGCCCCTACAAACAGTGATGTCAGGTAACACCCAGGCCCCCCTATAAATACACCCAAGTTCCAAACAAACAGGAGGGAGGACAAAAAAGACTAGAGAACACTGCTGCCTCTCTTCTTCCAAAATCCTCTCCACATCGTTACTAACTTGATCGTCGGAGAGGTCGGGTCGAATTACCGACCCGACCTTCGTGCAGGTACCAAGACGACGCTCCCGCCAGCCGACGGCGCCTTCCCCGAGGGCTCCCGATCGCGACAGGACACACCACCGAGAGATCCCCCGACCGCGTGATTCGAACCAAGCCGTGTCGGCCCCGAGGCCACGGTTCAAAGGTGTTTGCACTAACACTTATAAAAAGAATTAGGGCTAAAATATGAAAGAAATCAGATGTTCAATGTGTTAGGGATGGAGGAGCAAGGAAAAACAGAATACTATGATACGAGTAAAAAGAATCCTTTCGACTCAAGAAACCTGTTGTAGTATTAAAAGCAGGAGGATTGATTAGACACTTACAAGATACCAAATACATACAGACTCTCTATCTTTCTCTGCTTGCTATCTCTATATGCCTTGCTACATGAACTACGGTCCTATTTATAGGACCTAGTGACAACCACCCTATAACTACTAGATCATGAGATGGTTAATGAAACCACCTTATAACTACTAGATCATGATTGAAGTGGTTATTGAAATCATCATGTAACCACTAGATCATGATAACAATCTAGATAGATAACTATGATTCAAATCTCAACACAATGTGTCGCTAGCTTGGTGACTAGATTGTTTCTTTGATCTTTTATGAATTAAATATTCTTCATACAGGAAACATTACAATGACATCATATTATATTATAAAGGTTTGTCGTACCCAAAATTTACAAATGCGATGTTGTTGAGAACAAAGATATCCAAGGAATCAGATAAGCTTTAGTCACATGAAATTTCCTAATGAACTCCTCCGACTACCAGACAACCCATATTAGACTGCATAAATGAATAGATCACTAGTTTAGTATTGTCTCAGAGCTAAAGATCCCAGTTACAATGAGGAAATGCTCACTAATCTAGCACTAAGGGAAGAATAATACCACTAGGAGCATATATTAAATGGATCACAAACTCATCCTGTGATTTTATTGCACTTACTACTGACTGTCACTACATGATTCAAGAGGGAACATTAATTGGAAGAATTCCTAGGTGCCCATGATGATGATGGTAAAGGGAGGAAGAGAGGAATATGATGTGAAATAAGTGACGTTGCTGCTACTCATATGTAATGTAAACGTAATGAGAAATGTACAAAGTGACCCAGGTCATGGGAATATGATCCATGAATTCTAAAGCGTCTGAGATCTGATTGTGATGATTCTCATATACAAACAGGCAAAGTCACTTTGGTTGCTTGTTCTAGGGAGTAAGTTGGATATGAGATTCCTGGTTTTGTAGTTGCCATTCTCTGCATGCCAATAAGAAAAGATATATAGGTTGATTTGGAAGCGAAATGGATGGGCACTTTTGATTGCACATTTGTACATGTGATCTTAGGATGTCAAAACCAGAATTTGATTTAGTACTTATGATAAAAAGATTATGATAGAGATAAATATGAAATGATATTTATTTTTTTAATTTTTAATTAATATATAATTTAGAATGAATACATAATTATTGAGTAATTTAAGCATATGATTTGATTGAGTAAGTTTTGAGCAATCTGAGTGCTCGAGGAAAATCCCTCCCTCCCCACTTATATAAATATACATTATCTCCCTCAACACTTATATAAATATATATTATCTAAATCTATATAAATATACATTATTTGAATGAATGAATGAAATTGCTCTTCTTCATAACAAGTTCCTTAATTCATCATGATATTAGATCTCCTCTTGTCTCGAGCAAGACTTCATCTTCCTTGCTATCCGATGACAATAATCTCTCTTCTCTGTCAATATGCCATAGCGATTATCTCATTATCGGGTTTCTCTTCTGGCATGTGGTCCTTCTCCTAGATCTCTCATAATTGATAGCGTCAGTAAGAGCAATGCACTACTATCTATTATTGCAAACGTCAATTAGAGTTATTTTATTTGTTTGCCATCTTCCTCTAAGCAGGTGATGAATGTTAGCCATTATCGTTGATTACTTTGCTAGATGGTCTTCATCCCAAATCTATAATATTCAGCACAGATTTGTAATCTTCTTTCTTCTAGATGCAACCATCATAGATTTGCTCTTCTTGCCCTAACAATCGCAATCTCTTTGCCATCTGCTACCACTTTTGTT